>NW_004524654.1:5426100-5436108 GCF_000260255.1 Octodon degus
AGAGAGAGAGAGAGAGAGAGAGAGAGAGAGAGAGCCTGAGAGAGGAGAGAGCCTGGCAAGTGCAAGGGCCTGAGTTCAATCCCCGGTTCTGGGGAAAAAAAACAAAAACAAAAATTTCCAAACGTTTATCTTGCATTATATTTCTTTGATTTCTGGCTTTTAAGCATTATATTTTGACTTCCTATTATAATAGACAGAGACTTATTCTGCTTACATTCCCAGCCCTTCTTTTCTCCAACCTATTAGTTTTCCAAACTTAGAGAATTATATTTACCAACCTTTTCTTCATCGTGGTAGAAAGAAAAATTATGATATTTTTATTGTATTTTGGAATAACATAGAGTGAATTTTGAGGTATCTACATTGGACTTGATGAAGAGTTACTGATTTTAAAATAGATATAAAATTATAAAAATAAGGATGAATCCATGGTAATAAGGAAATATCAAACATTGAATTTATATAGAACTGAGGTAAAAAATCTTTTCCAGTAGTTAAGTCTGAATTTGCCTACAGGAGCATAGCCTTTCTGAACAATACTTTATGCTTGAATAGTTACATGTAGTTTCTTATCAAGACTTTAAAAATAGAATCCTTTAAGTTCATAGTAGTAACTATGGAAGGCTAAGATAACCAGGTTCTAATCCCCCAAGTTTGTGAATTTATCCTTTATGATAGCAGGGATTTTGTATATGTGATTAAAGATTTTTCAGATGGAGAGATTATCTTGAATTATCTGGGTAGATCTTAAATGTAATTACAGGTTCCTCATAAAAAGTAGACAGAAGAAAATTTGAAGACAATAAAGACAGACAAACAACAATGTGATAATAGACTCAGAGAGAAAAGAGATCATGCAAGGCTCTGAGCTAAGGAAAGAAGATATCCTCCCTAAGCTAGAAAAGCAGTGAGATGGATTCTCTCCTAGGTCCTCCAGAGCTTGTACAGCCCTGATGATACTGACTTACACTGAGAGAAACCTATTTCAGATTTATAAGATAATGAATGTTTGTTGCTATAAGTAACCCAATTTGTGGTAACTTGTATATAGGAACCTAATCCAGTTACCACTCATGAGAAACTGCACAAATTGGTACTACAAATTGGTAAAAATCCTTTACAGCCATTCCAGCTGCATGGTGGTTGATATATCCAGAGTCCAACAGCTCTGTCTTTTTTATTGACAAACACAATGATGAAATTGAGTGTGATAAGGCAAGTGGATTACTAGCCAGATTGAACTGTTTTCTAGAAAGTATTTTAAAATAGGCTTAAATTTGCAAGCCACGCATACATTTTCAGTCACATCAGAACTAGTTTGAGTGCCATTAGAAAAACCCATCAGCTACAAACAATCAGAAGTGTCTGATGTCAATGAAATCAGAATTTGAGTCACAAAAGCTGTACCATCCAAGAGCTTCCCTCTCTCAGTGATATATTAAGCATAGTCAAGGAAATATTGGATTATCTGGACATCTGCTTTAGAAACCAGCTCCAGAGCATATTTCTCTTCACCTTAGATCAGAGTACTGTAGAATTAATGATTTTTTTTATCTACCTACCTCTTCCTCCTTTGGGGCTTCCTTCCCAGAAGCTTTGGCAAAGGCCACTAGCAGTTGCTGAAAACCAGTTCAGGTGCTCTTTTCCTGTCCCAAAGTCAGAAAGGATCGATATTATGCTTTGCAACTGTAAACCATTCAAAAATACAATTAGAAGATTCTGGTCTGTCTTAACCCTCCCACCAATGCTCAGTGGCACAGGACAGAGAGAAGAGGGAGAGACCATCTGGAGCAGATAACAGTGCTGGGAAACAAGCCATTGTCAGTTATCCATGACTTTCAACCAGAATTTTACAAAAAGAATCAGGTCAGCAACCTACTGAAGCTCTAACTTTGCACAGATCTATACAGTAAAAAAATTAAAACAGCTTATTCAAGTAGTTGAAATAATTATATTGATGACTATTATAATGGTTTAGATCTAGAATGCCTTCCCAAAGCCTCATGTGTTAGGAAGTAGGAGTCATAGAAACTAATTGTATCATAGATGCACAAGTGAATGTGGTGTTAGCAGACAGGGGCCTGGTCAAAAGATGTCAGTTCTTGGGGGTGTGACCAGGAAGGGTATGCTTATCTCTCTCCCAAGCTCTTGCCTTCTCTCTGCTTCCTGACTGCTGACAAGAGCAGCTTCCCTCTGCCCAGATCTTCTCCTATGCAATTTCTCCCATAGATCTGACTGACCATGATGAGACCTCTGAAAGTGTAAGCCAAAATAAGCCTCCTTTGGGTTGTGGGTGCCGTGTATTGTAGCTCGGTGATGAGCAATTGAGACAACTGCCTAGATTTGAAGCCTAGCAGACGCAGACAGATCCTGAGATTTTCAGCTGTTTGATGTGCTAGCTGTTCTAACAGATCAGAGTTGGATAAAGATTAGATAAAGCCACAAATAGAGTAATAGGAGAGTAAAAGGGAAAAAAAAAAATGACCCAAATACACTAAAAATTTCTTTAAGCCAATGTTAGACTGAGAGTTGTACCAATTTGTTAGAGGTAGGAAATTAATACTAAAACCAAACTGACAATATTTCAAATTTTTCTGTTCATATACTTTAAAATATATATATATATATATATATATATATATATATATGGTGTTGCTACGCAGTTCACACTTGTAGTGATCCTCTTGTTTCAGCCTCCCATAGTGCTGGGATTACAGGCATGTGCTACCACCCACACCTGGTTTCAGGGCCAGCACATCATGCCTGGGGTTCCAGGATTGGCACAGCATGCAGTACCAGGGCTTGAACTTGGGTCCTTGCACTTGTCTAGCAGACACTTACACCTCTGAGCTATCTCCTCAGCCCAATATACTTTTATATATGTATATTGGTATGCATTTTCATGAGTTTGTACTTATTTATATTATTTCTTATTTCAAAAAAATTGCCAAAATGTGTATATTTCTGATTAAATTAATTGCATAGTAAAATGGATATAGAATACTTCATTGTGTAGTAGAAATTAAAAATCATCATTTTCATCTATACCTTTTTGTTGTCTTTAGGTAATAATGTTAAAGCACCCATTCATCTATTTTTTTTATTTTTTAAAGAGACTAAAAACTAGTAAAAACATATTAAAAATAATACAGAATTTCACTAAATGAAATGATAGAAATTCAACAACTATCATATTGCACATTGTTGTCTTCAGATTAGTTGTTCAGATTATCAGATATAAGTATAAAGAATTGGTCAAAAAATGAAAAAGAAAGACAGGAAGATTAAGCATTAATTGTTCCTTTCAATAGCCCAGCAGAAATCAGCAGTACAAGCTTATCCAAGCTATCCTGTATCTATACATATATTTTTTTCCTTCCATCCTTCTTTCTTTCTTTTCTCCTTTCCCTCATCTCAATTGTTCCTTCCCTTTGGACAGTTTCTTTCACTTTCACAGTATCTACTGTACCTTTCATGTTTTATTTATTCTTTCAGGTTCTTACACTGGGACACAATACAATGTTTACACATGCAGGTCTAATTTATTTCACTTATAAGTATGGTCTTTAGTTGCATTCATTTACCTATAAAAGCCTCAAGTTTATTTTTCTTTATAGCTGAGTATATACTCCATTATATAAAAATACCACATCTTTTTAATCCATTCCTCAGCTTTTGGGTTGTTTCCAAGAATTAGCTATGATAAATTGTGCTGCTATAAACATGAGTGCACATATATCACTGTGGTAAGGTGTTTTCTGTTCTTCTAGAAAAATACCTGGGAAGGGAATAGCTGGGTTGAATGGAACATCTATTCCTAATTTTTTGAGGCATCTGCACACTGATTTCCATAGTGGTTGAACCAGTCTACACTCCCACCAACAATGGAGAAGGATTCCTTTTCCCTAGAGTCCCTCTAACATTTGTTATTGGTTGAATTCTTTCTCTCTTTTTTTTAACGTATATTTAGTACAGGATCTATGGGTCTCACTGCACAGATCGGACTTAGTGATCCTCCTGTTTTCAGCCTCCCAAGAGCTGGGATTACAGGCACACGCCACCACGCCCAGTCTCAATCTCCGTGTCACTGCGGGGCCAGCATGGCATGCTGGGGATCAAAACCTGGTCTCTGTGTCTGTCTAGGCAGGCACTTTAATCCACTGAGCTAACTGGCTGGCCCCTGTTGATTTCTTTTCTTTTTTCTTTTTTTCTTTCTTTCTTTTTCTTTTTCTTTTTTCTTTTTTCTTTCTTTCTTTCTTTTTTTTTTTTTTTTTGGTGGTACCAGGGATTGAACTCAGGACTGATTTCTTGCTGATAGCCATTCTTTCCAGTATGAGATGGAATCTCAGTGTTGTTTTTATTGTATTTCTCCAGTGACCAATGATGTTGAACATTTTTTCATATATTTGTTGCCATTTTTATTGATTACTTCCAATTCTTGGCCTCAAGAAGTGTTTCCCCTTTCAGCTTCAGCCCTTGGAATACTGCTGAGACTGTGCATGCAGAAGGATTCTGACCTGCTGAAACATGACAGGCCACATGAACTGAAGATGAATTTTTCCAGTGGAAGCCCCTTCCACCAAACACTGTGAACTGCCAGACACATTTTAGGGACTATTTTAGGCTCTCTAGCTCTTGTCAAGCTGTTTAATGAATCAAAATTTGTCATAAGTAACCTAGATAAGACCAGTAGAAGAATAGTCCAGCCAAGCTATAGCTACATATTGTTACACAGTAAAAATAAAAATGCCATAATGTGGTGTCAAAGAAAACACCAAACCACACTCATTTACTCTGCTTAACCCTACAACTGTCCTTAGTCTTTTTCACACTAAAATTGCATTTTCAGCCCACATATTTCTCATCTCTAAATTCTGTTTTTAAAATCCTTTGGGAAGAAATTTCCTTTTATCTCTCTTTCTCAGGTTGGGTGTCTCTGAAGTTAAAGATCTGTTTTTTATTTATTTTATTTTATTTTATTTTTTAATTTTTTTTAACATTTATTTATTTATTTATGTGTGTGTGTGTGTGTGTGTGTGTGTGTGTGTGTGTGGCCAGCTCAGCTCACCAGGGGGCGCAGCTGGCTGGCATGTGGTGCTGGGGGATCGAACCATGGTCCCTGTGCTTTGCCAAGCTTGTTCCAAGGAGGTGCTTTAGACCACTGAGCCATCTCTCCAGCCCCAAAGATCTGTTTTTTAACTAGAGGTTTTGAAATTCTCTAAATAAAATATGTTGAATTTTTATTTTAAAATATTTTTTTTCACAAATTTAAGATATGTTGCTTTGAATGTACATTGTGTACACAGAATAGTCTATGCAGTGTCACAATTGTAAAAATGAGGATATAAGCTGGGTGAGAAGATGCATGCCTGTAATACCATGGTTCTTGTAGGCCGAGTCAGGAAGATTGTAAGTTAGAGCCCAGACAGGGCAAATTAGCATGAGTAATCAATGCACATATAAATGACTCTCTTTGACCTTAACAACCAAACATTTTCCTTTATAAATGTAGATTTAACAACATAGTATATATTTCCCTTCCTACAAGTTCATTCATACTACTACAGTTAGAATTGCATAAATTTTTTTTCAGAAACTGGTATTTATTACCAAAGTCATATTTGATGTCAACAAGATGCCACAACTACAAAAAAAAAAAAAAAATTGTGCACATTGCAATCTAAATACAGTCGAGTGCACCCCTGTCTTTAAAAAAGTAATTCAAATTACTCCAGAAAGCAATTGAATTTTTGAAACATATTTATACATCCAGCCAACAAATTAAAATGATTAACAGGCAAAAAATACAAATTCAAGGTCTAGTATTGGTGTTTAGAAAAGGCAACTGCTTAAGCATTTCTATCAATCCAAACATCAGTCTCTGGGCCAAGACTTGATGGACAACTCCGGACATTCAGCTTGATGCCATTCACCATCCAGTAGACTCTTTCAGACACCTCAATCTTCCTGACTCTCTCAGACAACTCATACCCAACCACACTTTACCCCTTTGACTTCCTGTTCTCCATCTAGAAAGTTAAGAGGATGTGCTGTGGTTGAATTCAAGATGGGAGAAAGCATGAAAAAGCTACTGAAGTCCTAAACAAACAAGGATAGTCTGAGTGAAGGACCACTGAAAGTCAAAGAAGATCTTGATGGTGAACATGCCAGGAGAGCAATGCAAAAGGCTGAAAGACTTGGAAGTTCAGTATTTGTAGCAAATCTGGATTATAAATTGATTGGAAGAAACTGAAGGAAGTATTTAGTATAGCTAAATACTGTGTGGTAGTCCCAGCAGACATTCTGGAGGATAAAGATGGAAAAGTCTGGTGGAATAGGCATTGTGACTTTTGGACAGTCCATTGCAGCTGTGCAAGCTAGCTCTATGTTTGATGCCCCGCTGCTATTTGATAGACCAATGCATGCCATAATGGATGAGGGTCTTACCTTGACTTTCTTTCGGCAGATGTTAGAAGCACCATGTATGTTACCTCAGAAAACTTATCTTTAACCAGGTCTTTCTGTGACTGCCTCTTCACATCAAAAGGTATTTTGTAATGAAGGTGTAGATTAGCATCTTTTAGTCAGATTAGCCTATGGCTCACAGTGATTGCCTCCTCTTTTCATATTTTCTCCTCCCTCTTATTGTGAGATGGCCCCTCTTCACCCTTTGGTGTGGAGCTCCCAGTTGCCTCTTGGGACACAGGCATGCCACTTTCCTCCTCCATTTTGGACTCGGTCACCACTGCTTTGACCCCTGTTGCCATTTTTTCTGTGTCTAGACTTTGCGTAAGATTTATACAATTGTGATATGAAAAAATATTCAATTTTAAAATAAAGACAAAATGAATTACTTATTAGAAATAAATAATTGCTTAAATAGATCAAATATTGATAATGTAAAAGTAGGTGTGTAGTTATTGGTAGTTGGGAAATGGAAGTAAAAAGATGGGAATTTGGGGGGCCAGGGAGATGACTCAGTAGAATAAGTGCTTTCCTGGAAAGCGCGAGGACCTGAGTTCAATCCCCGGTTCTGCCAATAAAAAAAAAGAAAGAAAGAAAATTTGTTAATCTCACATAATAGAGGAGTCAAAAGACATTTTCTAAAGTGGACCAAGGAATAGAGGTTTAAGTATATCCTTTAATGTATTAAAGTAACAAACAAAATTTAACATAATATAATAAAAATTGCAAAGACTCTAAGAGAAAAAGATGTAGAGTAATGTTGCAGACAGATGAATTAGATAGAAATATTATAGGCAGTCAGGGCCAGGCCCTCAAGGAGACAGCGCAGAAGACAAGACATTGCAACTGTGAGAGAGGTGAAAGCTCCTGCTGTGTGCCAGACCTAAAGATCAAAGGTGGAATTAATGCTTCCCTCCCTAAAGATAAGCATCTGGGATTGATTATCACCTGGAGGAAGACAGGAAGAGTCACTAATCCAACCACTACTGGCTACTGGACAAGGTCCAGTTCTATATTCATGCCCACTTGCTACATGACTCGCTTCCCCATTTGGTCCTGGATTTAATCAATTTTACCTGAGCAATGTTGCTTGTAACCTTATTGGTTGACCATAATTTTGTTCTACCTCATGCCCTCCTAAGCGAGTTCCCATGTTCTCCACCTCAGATCTGCCTCACCACATGGTTTTGCTCTATTAAAAATCCCTGGAAATGGCAGATTCCTTGGGCAACTCTCTTGAGTCCCCCTTCTGTCCTTCTCTCAGACAGAAGTTTTCTATTCCCCAGTAACTATTTTGGTCTTAACCTCTGTTTGTTCCTAAAATTCATCCTTCAGTTTTAGAGGACATGAACTCATCCCAGGTATCTTTCAGGTCAGGAGTTTCATTCCCCTATATCAATGTAACTAAGCTAAATTCTCATTGTTCATTTTCAAAACATGAAGTGAAATTTAAAAATAGTCAAGAGTTGAGCCAAGAAATGTCAGTATATGTGTATTATTTCAAATCAGGTGACTAACAGAGATACTAAACACAGTTTGAAGTATCTATCCTTAGGTCAGTGTTTCTTACACTGTGGGGCAAAATAAAATTTAGTTGAACCTACTTTAGGGGAAGGAGGGAAAGAGGGGAGAAAAAAATAAGATTATGTCATGTAAATAAGGGTAAGGAAAATAAGTGGAACATTTTTCAACTTTATATATACATGTAAAATGTATTTCCTACTTGGGTCTTGGTCAACAAAGTGGAAGTAGAATCAGTTGTAGGACAATAATTAAGCTCCATTATTATCTTTTTCTTTTCCCTACTCATCTGTACTCTCAGAATTTTTCTGACTCATACATATATTTCTTTTATCATAATAATTGAAAATGTATGTTTTTAATATGTAAGAAAGCAAATTCATAAGCTACCATAACACAAGTAGTTTATTTCCTAACAAAAGAAAATATTAGGGAAGTTTATTGAGAAACAAATGGTAGTCCTTCTTACCATTACTCAGCAAGGCAGGAAAAGTTAAACTTCATAATAATTTTTAAAGGTTACTTCAGACTTGATGGAATGCTGAGGCAGGAGTAGAAGTTTAAGACATTAGGAATCCAAGCTGTTGATTTATTATGAAGAACACAGCAAGAGCAATGGAAAAGTTTAAATATCGCTGTAACAAATAAACCAATATTAAGGGTGATCTCAAACAAACAACCACTTTATCTCATTGGTTCTATATAATAGTGTTGTGTCTAAACATATTTGACCCATCTGCATAGATACATAGGAAAAATCCAAGAACAAGAAAATAAAGCATAAAGGAAAGACCATTCATTTTTTAAGTCAACACATATTTAAGTGTTAAATACCATCCAAGTATTAGGGCTATGACAATGAATAAAACAGAATCTCCATGTATTTTGGGGAGGGAGAGATATTGAGGAAATATTTAATGCAATGTCAACATAAAATTTTATGCCCAGCTAAACCACAGTTTGAGGCTAAAATATGAGAATCCCTACTATAAAATATACTTCATAATTAAACAAATCACACCATAGGGAAGAAATGAGATAAAATAATAATAGTAGTGATGGGAGATGTAAATACATGGGCAAAATCTAAACTAACATTAGTTATATAAAGCAATAATAACAATAATGACTTGTGGGAGAATACAGAAATAAGATATAGATAAAATAACCTAAAAATAAATAAAATAACCTAAAAAACTAATTTGAAGATAACATTATGCAATGCAGCAACCATTGTTCAATTCCTATTATGTTGTTTAATTAAATTTTGTATTGTTTCTATTTTTTGCCATTTTGTACTCTTTAAAAAAATTGCTAAAATACTAATAATGATAGCATATATAATGAGGTAGGGTGATGACAGAAGAATTTAAATTTGTGTTTTATTCAGGATCAGGTGGATATATTTATCAATGTTAAGCTTTGAGTGTTTACTTTAAGGACATTGCTGAAAGAATATGTGTAGAATATAGGGGAAGGTATATAAAAATGTATGTAGTACAATAGATGGTAGCAAAAAAAAAAGTTTTAAAAACAATTTTTTTTAATTTGAAAAGAAAATAAGCCTGAAGTAAAATGATAGAACTGAAAAGTATAAATAAATCTAACTACAACAGTGAACACAATAAATGTAAGTGGACTAAATTTGCCAACTGAAATAAAGCTTATTAGATTGGATAAATGAATGGAATTTATAGAAAACATATATAATATGAAGATACAGAAGAGTTATACGTAAAAGAACTTTTATAATATCTAAGAGAAAAAGAAGTTATAGAATTGAAATGGAAGAAATAAAACTGTCACCACGCATGGTGGCACATGGCTATAATCCCAGCACTCAGAAGGCTGAGGCAGGATTTCCATGAATTCAAGGCCAGCCTGTACTACCTAGTATCACCTTGCCTCAAAGAAAACAAAACAAAACTGTCATTATTTGCATATGATAGTTATTTACATAGGAAAGTTCAAAAGAGTTTATCTGTCTTTTTTTTTTTTTTTTTTTTTTTTTTTTTTTTTTTT
>NW_004524654.1:5436208-5452619 GCF_000260255.1 Octodon degus
TTTGCGAAGCTGGGGATTGAACTCAGGCCATTGCACTTGCCAGGGAAGTGCTTATTCTACTGAGCCATCTCCCTGGCCCAGGAGTTTATCTATAAATCATTAGATTTAAGCAGAGAATTTTTCCAAATGTCCAATATAAGATTAATAAATATAATTTTAAAATGCTTTATATACTATTAGGAAACAAAGATTTTTAAGAGAGAATTTTTACAAAAAAAAAATTAGCACACCAGATACTAGATAAAAGCTTATAGAGAAAAATTATAAAACTGTAAAGAAAATTTAAGTATGTTAAGAAATATATATATATATAAAGAAATGTAGCATCTTCTTGGGTGGGAAGACTTACTGTTATACAGAAGATAAGACTCCCAAAATCTATTCAAATTATTCTTAACCAAAATCCTAGGTAAATTTGTTTAACTTGACAAATTTGATAGAATGTAAGTGGAAAGTCAAAGACTCAAGAATATCTAACATACACCTCAAGAACAAGGAAGATTTGCTTTATTAAAATAGCAAAATTTCTTTTCTTTTTTTTTCTTTGGTGGAACCGGGGTTTGAACTCAGACCTTTGCACTTGCTAGGGAAGCGTTTATTCCACTGAGCCATCTCCCCGGCCCCAAAATAGCAAAATTTCTTATAAATTTATTTTAAGTAAAACATATTGGCAATAGCATAGGAAAAAGACGCTGACCAAAAGGAGTCAAAAAACTGATCAGAGTTGATTTATGCTAGAACATTATTGCAGATGTTTGGGGAAAAATGGATTTTAATGAATAACTAGCTTTTAAACTGCCTGCCTTCAACCTTCTTATGTAGGGTGTCACACATTTCTGCATTATTTAAACTATTATCAATTTTTCTGCAGCCCAAAGAATTCCTAGTGCTTACAAAGCATCTGACAAAGCCATGTGATTTAAACGATCCAGTAAGGTATAATAACAAAGAATTGAACTATTACTCTTTTGCTAAAATTGAATCTGAATGAAGTTGTGCTTTAGGCTCCTAAAGACAGCCACAGGCAACCTGAAGATGAAGCAACACAGTGGAAGATAAAGGGAAACTGAGGCTAAATGACAAGTTTGAACTCTTCAGTCAAAACCCATTTCCTGCTGTCTACCGTGGACCTTTCAGTTATGTAAGTCAATAAATTACTTTTGTACTTAATAAGTAATTTTAAGTTGAACTGTCTTAGGTAATCAAAATGATCTTGCCGGGCCAGGGAGATGGCTCAGTAGAATAAGTGCTTCTCTGGCAAGCACAAGGGCCTGAGTCCAATCCCTGGTTCCGCAAAGAAAAAAAAAAAAGAAAAGATCTTACTAGAAATGGTAGACTTAAAAAAAGAAAAAAGAAAGAAAGTAATGGTAGACTTAGCTCACATTCTGAAAGAGATTGTTATCACAGAAATCCTGACCATACAATGAATTTCTAAAATGTTGTTCTGTAAAGATGGATGTGACTAATAAAGCCAGTGTGCAGTCAACATCTGCATGAGGCCAAGGAACTGCAATACCACTTTGATTGAAATACTTGTTGTAACAATTGTTGTTAGAAGTCTAAGAAAAACAAAGAAAGTCTGCTCTGGTTGTTCAGTAAAAGAAAACATGAGGGCCCATGCCCATGAAAGAGACAGTGATGTGAGCTCTGAGGGAGGGCTTAATTTTGTTAACTAAACATCAAAAGTGTAGATGTTGTAGAGAGGAAACTTTTGTCTCATCTCCTAGGTATATAGAAGAATTTTTAACAAGTATGTAGTGTGAAATGTTTGAAATTCTGTTATTTTATTCACTAAAGAGTCTTTTTTTTTTTTTCACTAAAGAGTCTTGCTAGGACCAGGGATGTAGCTCAATGGCACAGCACCTGCCTGACAAGCTCAGGGCCCTGGGTTCAATTTCTAGTACCAAAAAATTACGTGTTTTTTTTTTTTTTTTTTTATTTTAGGGAAGGGTCTACAGGATGTTCAGGATCTCACTACTAGATTGGACTCGTAGTGATCCGCCTGTCTATAGCCTACTAAAAGCTGGGATTATAGGCATGCGCCACCACACACAGTCTCAATTGCAGTCTCAGCACACCCCGGGAGGCACAGCAGGCATGGGGATCAAACCTCCAGCCCCTGTGCCTGCTTGCAGGCACTTTAATTCACTGAGCTGTTTGGCCAGCTCTCAAAAAGTAAAGTCTTGCTAGAACAATTTTCAAAGGAGAGAAATTCAGGAAAGTTAAAGTCAGGAGAAATAAGAGATTATATATGCATTTTCAGAATAGTTTCCCAAACAGGAGAAACCTAAAAGTGCTAATAAATACTAAATGAATTGCGATAAATAAAACGGCCTATGAAAATAAATAAATAAATAAAATAAATTACCAGAAATAAAACAGCTTATGTAAGTAGTTCTCAAAAGTAATTTTATCACTGAAAGTTTTATCCAAATGAAATATTATGAGGGGGCCAGGGAGATGGCTCTATGGAATAAGCGCTTCCCTGGCAAGCGCAAGGGCCTGAGTTCAATCCCCTGTTCTGCAAAAAATCAAAAAAACCAAAAAAAACAAAAACAAACAAACAAACAAAAAAAAAAAAAAAAAAAAAAAAAAAAAAAAAAAAAAAAAAAAAAAGAAAAAAAAAGGAAAACTTCAACACATAAATCAGACAAAGGATGTATTTATTTATTTATTTTTTCCATAAT
Source organism: Octodon degus (assembly GCF_000260255.1). NCBI lineage: Eukaryota > Metazoa > Chordata > Mammalia > Rodentia > Octodontidae > Octodon > Octodon degus. Next base: position 5,438,896 of record NW_004524654.1, read on the forward strand.
TTTATTGAAAAACAAATAGCAATGAAACAGTTTCAAACCAAATTGGTAGGACAGTTTCAATAATTAACACATTGCATACTCTCTTCCTAGTGGTTAATTGCTGTACAAGATGCGGACATGATATCCTATTTACAAACATCATTAGAACAAATCCCTCTATTCATTAAGAGAATGTAACTATATATCTATCCTAACCACTTTGAATACACAGATACAAAATGGACATTCATCTGTACCCCCTTTTTTGTTTAGTTCCATCATTTAAATATTATAGGTGGGGGCCAGGGAGATGGTGCAGTGGAATAAGTGCTTCCCTGGCAAGCACAGGACCTGAGTTCAATCCCTGGTTCAGTCAAAATAAATAAATAAATAAATAAATAAATAAAAATAAATATAGGTGTGTAAAAAAGAACATATTTATAAGGATAGATTTTTAAAAATTTATATGACATTTACTTAAAAGAATAAACAGAGCTACTATTTTGATGAACACACAGAAATTTTTAATTTGGAAGTTATAGATGACAGTTCCATTCTTTTTTTTTAAGACAAGGTCTCACTGTGCAGTTCAGATTGGCCTTGAACTCACTTTGGAGACCAGTCAGGCCTTCAACTTGGGGCAATCCTCCTGTCTCAGCCTCCTGAGTGCTGAGATTACAGGCATGTGCCACCATGCCTGGCCAACAGTTCCATTCTTATCAACAGTTAACATTTGTCTCTCTATTTGACGGTGCAAGAGTAAGACAAATCTCTACAACCAGAGACTGGCCATGGTGACGCACACCTGTAATCCCAGCACTTGGGAGGCTGTAAACAGGAGAATGACTGCGAGTCTGATCTAGTAGTGAGACCCTGAACACCCTGTAGACCCTTCCCTGAAATACAGAAGAAAAAAAAAATCTCCACAACCAGTATTTTCAGAATACTTTTTGTTTGTTTGTTTGTTTGTTTGTTTGGCTTTTGAGACAGGGTTCCACTCTATGCAGATCAGGCTGGCCTTGAACTCACTGTGTAGCCCAGATTGACCTCGAAGTTGCAGCAATGCTGCCTCAGTCTCTGGGGGGCTGGGACTATAGGCGTGTGCCACCACACCTGGTTTTAAGATACTTTTTTTTTTCTTTTTTGCGGCACCGGGAATTGAACTCAGGCCCTTGGGCTTGGCAGGCAAGCACTTTTTCTATTGAGCCATCTCCCTGGCCCTTTAAGATACTTTTCAATTTAATTAAACTGACTTACAAGCTGAGAAGTCATAGATTTTTAAATTTTTAATTTAAAGGTTAAACCACTAAGTTCATCTGTTAGTAGAACTAATAAATAGATTCCAGAAACTAAAAGTTATAAGTGTATAGGATACAATATTATGACACCACATTAGACAGTAGTAAATTCTGTATGCTGTTTTTCTTACAGAGTGGCCACTGGTATTTGCTTTGACAGAGAATGTGTCTGACCAAAGCCACTCAACTTTCATTTGACATTTCATTAAGTAAGATGCATGAATGTTGTGGATCTGTAGTCATTTGTACAGTTTTATAGTGGTAAACAGTTGCTGATGTATTTTAAGAACACAGAGATGAAGAAATTTTAAACACTGTTCACAATATTCCAGCCTCCTTCCTGGGTAAAATATCCTCTTCCCTACCCGTTTTGGAATGAGATTGTCTGTGTGCCTCGTTTTTTAGAGCAGTGTGAGCAGCAGTAACACTGGGGCAGATGTTTTTAGAGCAAGTTCATAGTTCTCCACATTTCTTTCCTTCTGCCACAGCAGTCAAAGAAACTAACCTTAATTTCTGTGTGATAAAAACCAGAATTCCCTACTAATCTGCACTAGACACGTTGAACAGAAATCTATATAAATAGAACAAAGCACTTGACAAGGGAGAGGAGAATCAGAGATAACATGAGAAAGACAAGACAGCAGCTGATTCCTAGAGCTCGCGGGGGTCAGAAGTTTTCTCTGTTCCCATTAATTCTGATAATAGCCCCCACATTGTCCTTTGGAGCCTGATAGGGCTCTCAATCTTTTTTTTTTAGAATTTAAAAAAAAAAGAATAAAAAAATAGTAAAGAAAAACATTAGAAACCGTATAGAATTTCATTGAACAAAATGATAGGAATTCAACAATAGTTGTTATATTGCATATTGCCTTCAAAGTAGTTTTTCAGATTAGTTGTTCAGATATAAGCATACAAAATTGGTCAAAAATTAAAAAGGAGAGAGAAAATTTTAAGCATTAACTTCTCCTTCCAATACACCGGCAAAAATCAGCAATACGGTTATGCAAGATAACCTGTATATATACTTCTATATGTCTTCTTTCTTTCTTTCTTTTTATTTTTGGTGGAATCAGGGATTGAACTCAGGCCTTGTGCTTCCCAGACAAGCACTTATTCTACTGAGCTATCTCTCTGGCACCTGGGAAGCTAAAGCAGGAGTATTGTCATAAGTTTGAGGTCAGCCTGTACTATGTAGCAAGACCATATCTTTTATTTTTTTTTAATGGATTTTGTTTTATGTTGTTTGTTTGTTAGTTTTAATGGGGTGAAACTTATTTTATACTGCTTAGTGAAATTTTAAAAATCAAGGTAAAAAATTTTAGCATGTAAATTAAAAAAACCACACAGAAGTAGGCTTGAAATTTTACAGAATAAAAGTGGAGGAAAATAAAAACAATACATTTTAAGTGAGGTATGGGATTATTTCAATGTTTAAGACAAAGAAACTGATGTTAATTTTTGTTATGTCATTTATTTTCAAAAGCTTGAAGGGCCAGCCAGATAGTTCAGCAGACTACAGAATGTGCTTAGGCAGAGCACAGCAGCAGGTTTTGATCCTGGGCGTGCTGTCAGCTATCTCCCCCCAGGGCACGCTGAGATAGCAACTGAGACTGGGTGTGGCGACACATGCCCGGGAGGCTGAAAACAGGAGAATCACTATGAGTCTGATCTACATAGTGAGACTCTGCAAACCCTGTCCTAAATACACTAAAAAAAAAAGAAAAGAAAACCCAAACAGTTTGGGCAAAAAAATATAGTTAGTGATCAAGGACTTGCCTGGCATATCTCCAGTCCAAAGAACTTCACTGAGGTCTAACCTCCGTACCATTGACCCTAAAGTTATCAAAACCCAAATTTGATCTTGTCACTTCCATGGTTTCCAAACATCTAAACATCTACAGAAACAATCAAAACTGTTTTTTAGAGGTTAAAAAAAGAGAGAGGGAGCCTTGCACCCTTTGGCCTCACCTGCCTCATCTGCACCCCTTTCAAAGCACACACAGGTGCTGTAGTTTCATAGATGCGCCAGACAATCTCAATTACTTTCCTTGCTGATGCTTCTGTACTGCCCTGTTCTCTCAATTCAGAATGTCCTGCCAGGCGTCCCAGGCATCCCATGTGTCCCAGTACTCAGGAGGCAGATCACTGCAAGTTCAAGACCAGCTTGGGCTAAGTCATGAGTTCAAGGCCAGCCTGCACTACATAGCAACACCCTGTCTCAAAAGACAAAACAAAACAAGACAAAGCAAAACAAGAATGTCCTGCCCATCTCTCCCTGCCTCCTCACCCCAGTTCTTGGAATCTCTCAAGAACCAACTTCTTTAATGACACTTCCAACTTTAAACTCCCTGCAGAGTCAGTCATTTTCTTTTCTAAATATTAATCATAATTTAGTGAGGAGAGAGAAAAGCAATCAAATACTCAAGTCCATGATTAAAAAGAGTAGAAACTCCCCAAGGAGAAGACCTTGTCATATATTAGTTCTGGGTTCAGTACCTACAAATCAAACAAATTAAATGTGAAATTGAATTAGATTAAATCATATGAAATAGATAATTGCATTTCATATTGAAGAATATTAATTGTATAGATTTTCTAAAGCTATTGGTTTATAATTTGACCTTAAAAACACCACAAAGTTGTTCCTGAAGTTTTACAAATAAATATATATCCTATTATTTTAATGCATTTCAGTGAAATTTATACTTTTTTGTTTTGTTTTGCTTTAAGGTAAAATCTGTGTTCTTAAAGACTATGTAATTGCCTGTGTAATTTAAAGGTCATGGAAATAATATTTTAATGGATAGTTGAGACACTAATATTAAAGGATAGATAACAATAAAAAAAAAACCCAGTTGCCTGAGAAGAACATTTTCTTGATGAAAGCAAAACCCTGAAATATTTAATGAAGCATTGCAAAATAAGCTCTTCCACCCCACTCCCAAGGAGACAAAGTTCAGACTAAACTTTGTTTAGAAACTCTAGAACCATGTGTTTAAAGAATGGAAGGGGTTTGTCAAGATTCTCTGCCAAACCACACCGCAAGCTGAACATGTGCTTATGGCCTGCTCTCAAAAGCCAGTTTTTGAGAGGCACCTGCTAGCCTTTAGAATGTCCTCTAGCTGGTCAGGACTTGAACTGGGTCATGTCTCCATTTCCCATAAGAAGCTCCAGAAACTTTCCTCTGTCTTCTCTTATCACTTCTGTTTTATAAAATTTCTCAATTTTTTTTAACTTTAGAGTTGTGATACTAAGATTTACAAACACGAAGATAACCATTATGTGGCTCCTAAGGGACTGACCTTTCTGACAAATCTGCTCATTTTACATACTTTGTTTCTGTTGTGATAGATGCATTTTTGCAAGCTTCCACCTCAAAAACGTTGAAGTTACCAATAACAGCTAGTGTGTTTCAAGTGCTCTGAGTACCCTAAGTGCTGTGTCTCTAAGATCTTTTGAACCCTCAGAGGAGTTCTGGGAAGAAAAAGGCTTAATGGCATTTTTGGGAACTTGTTTCTTTGACACAGGGAGAAAAATTGATGTCCAGATGGGTAAGGCAATGATCCTGAGAATCTTCAGAAGATTTTCAAATCTAGCAGTTAATTGGAAGGATTCTCACCCTGACTAATGCTGATACCTGTGAACTAAGCAACTGCACTGAAGATGGCAATTTGTAATAGTAGATTCATGCTTGGAGTGCCTGTCATTCTGGTCTTCTAAATAGGTGCTGCTTGTCATGCCATGCCGGTTGCTCCCATGCTGTCTCTTGGGTAGATGTTTGTTTAAAAAGGAAGGGTGTGGTGAATGAAGGCAGGAGACAGGAAAAGGAGTGTTTCAGGACTGTCCTGCTACAGTGCTGTACATGGTTAGATTTCTAAACTTATGTGTAAGCATTTATAATTGTTTATTCCTATTTTTTAAATATATTTTATCTTTTAAATTTTTTATCATATTTTGTAGGGACTCAAAGTTTAACATATCAATACTTGATGAAAAATACCTGTTCCATGTTATGCCTAAGATGTTTGATATTCAGACAGACAGTGAGATTAAGCTCAACAGCCTAGGGTGTACAGTAATAACAATAAGCTTCTCTTCTGGAGGGTTAACAACCAAAGTTTGCAGACCAAAAATTAGAGAAAAAGGAAGGCTGCAAATTGGACAGCCAACATTTTGGCCTTAGCCTTCCAAGGTCAATGAAGACTCAGAACATATGAGAACCTGAATTGTAACATCATGTAACTCAGTTGTGTCCCAAATTTTCTGATCAAGGAGATTATGGGGCCAAAGAGGAAAGTGATTGATGGTGTAGTGTGCCTAAGGAGAGTCACATGGAGAGAAAAGTTTTTCTCAGTCTTTCACAGAGAGCACATTGGCCAAGCAATGGCCATGACTCATCCACATGGCTGACACTGACAAAGGATCTACAGTGGGAGGTACAAGATCTCAGGATAAAGTCTGAGGGTATTTGACTGACCTTATGAGATCCAAAAGCTACAATTCTTGTTGCATAGGTCTTGCTTTATCTTGGTCTTAACTATCCAGCAGAAAAGCATAAAAATGAAGTATAAGAAATAAAGCCATGTTATGTTGAGCTGTAGGGGACTCAGGTCAATAACTTCTGACATTGCTAGTCATGCGGAGGACCCAATACTATTATGGACTACTGGGCTATTTTGGAATATTTTGCTGAGTTCACACACTTATAATATTTATTTATTTATTTATTTATTTATTTAAATTACAACATTTTTATAAGCTTATTTTAATGTTTTGAATTTTAACAATTCAAGTAAAAGCTAGTTAACATAAATACAGAATAAATGCACATATAATATTTAAATGACGGAACTAAACAAAAAAAGGAGATACAGATGAATGGCCATTTTGTATCTGTGTATTCAAAATGGTTAGGATAGATATACAGCTACATTCTCTTAATTCAATGAATAGAGGGATTTGTTCTAATAGTATTTGTAAATAAGATATCATGTCTGCATCTTGTACAACAAATAACCACTAGAAAGACAGTATTCAATGTGTTAATTATTGAAACTGTCCTTCTAATTTGATTTGAAACTGTTTCATTGCTATTTGTTTCTTAATAAAATTATGGGAAAAAAAGAGAAGAAAAACTGATGTTAGGGTGGATGAACTTCAAATAATATAGGCGAGACATGATCTCCCTACCTAAAATGTACCTGGGACAAGTTCATGTTCTCTAAAATCAAAGAATGAATTTTAGGAACAAATGGAGGTTATGAGCAGAATATATTTATTGAGGGAAAGAAAACTCCTGTCTGAGAGAGGGACAAGAAGGGTGCCCGGAGCAGGTAGTCCCTGGAAAGCTGTCTCTTCCAGGGACTTTTATAGAGTAAAACCATGTGGTGAGGCGGGTCTAAAGTGGTGGAGAAGACCTGGGAATTCGCTTAGGTGGGACAAAACTATGGTCAACCAATGAGATTACAAGCACCATTGCTCAGGTAGAGTTGATTAAATCTAGTACCAAACGGGGAAGTGAGTCACGTAGCAAGTGGGCATGAATCCTGGATAGGGTCTCTTCCTGTTGGGAACTGGGCTAGTGACTCATTTGGGCTCTTTCAAGGTGATTGATACCTATTTAGAATATCAATCTCTGATGCCCATCCCTAGGGAAGTATGTAGCTGTATTTCCTCTTTTGATTTGGTCTTGAGGTGTGGCCCATATGGGAGTGTCCATCTCTTCCAAGTTACTCTTGCAAAGTAACCTGTCTTCCATCTTGTCTCTTTGAGGGCCTGGCCCTCTAACTGCCTGTAATATTTCTATCTAATTCAGCTGCCTACAACAACTTCACCTACTCTAATTCCTTATTGGAGCAATTCAGGGACAAAAACATCCAGAGGACCCTGGAAGTTAGCTGTGCTTCAGCAGACTGCCATGAATTTTCCAGAAGGGGGGGAGGATCTGTAGTTTGAAAAAATGCTCCTGTCTGGGATGAAAAGGTGCCTTATGCAAGTAGGCACAGTGACTCTCTTTCCAAGTGTCTGAGAGAAGGCTAGCTCTCACCTTTGTACTTGGAAACCCTGAGAATAAAGATCTTTCCTCCTTTCTTTCAGTGAAGGGGACTCAATTTGTCAACCTGTCTGATTTTGGACTATTAGTTCTTGAAATGTCCAAGAAACAATGACATCCTCCAGGAGTGATTGGAACTGGCTAGACATGAAGTTCTCAAGCTTCATGCAGTCTGATAGATCAGATCAGAGGATCTGGAAGTGGGCTAGTGACTCATTTGGGCTCTTTCAAGGCCACACCTCAAGACCAAATCAAAAGAGGAAATACAGCCCACAAGCTGTATTTTAGTACATGCATCAAGAGACTGTGATAAACACACAGGTTGGAGAATCATGGGTCTAGGCAGTCAGGGTAGAAACTTTACTAGCAGAGACTTGAATACTGCTCCACTTGGCTGGCTTATTGAAATTAGAGAAACCAAATTGACCTGACCTATAAAGATGCTGAGGAACTCAGGGCTATTAGTAAAGCACAGGAAATAATAAAATGCATAATGAGTAGTAATTTGAGGATGAGTCACCAACAGATCCATCAGAAAAGAGCTGAAAAATAATCAAAGAAAGATTATAACTTTAATCATAGCAACAGCCTTAATGCTCCTAATAAAACTGGGGTTCACAAAAATTTAAAAATTTCAAGGTCACATCACCAGCGCTGGTTCCAGCACCTCTGCTTTGTCCTTTAGATCCTAACTAAGTCCTAGTTAAGTTTACATGAACTGTTTGTTTCTTTGCACTTTTTCTTAGGCTTTGTTTTAAGGTGTGATATTGCACAACAAGAAAATAAGAAAAGCACATATACCTGCGTATGTGTTTTATATGTATATGTATATATTTATACTATGTATAATGAGAGAAAAATGTGTATATTTTGTATTTGTATTTCATTACACACCTAATGCACACATGACCACTGCCTTCCAGAGAAAAGAACATCGCAACACCAAGAAGCCTCGAAATACTGCTCTCGTCCTCCTGAAGGTAACCATAAATTTGACTCTTGTGATCGTTGTTTCCTAGCTTTTCCTTATTAAATGATCTCAGTAATTATTCTCAAATAATGTAGATGTTTTGTTTCTCTATTTTGAACTTTACATGAAAGAAATCATGCTTTGTATATTCTTCTGTGCCCTGCTTCTTCTGCTCAACATCATGATTGTGACATCATTTGTTATGTGAAGCCACAGTTCGTTTTTATTGCTGTATAGTGTTTCATGGAGTGAATTAAAAAATCACTTAACTTATCCCTAAAATCAGGTTTTTCGTTCACACTGTCATTCTCCTAATTCAGGTATTCATGGAAAGATCTCTTCTTTAAATCATCCTGGTGGCTTGAACTGTTTTCATCTCTGGGTTCTCCCCAGCTGATCATGTTCCTGCTGTTAAAAGAAGTTGTCTGAGGGGAAGAAACAAGGCTGAGAATCAGTGAACTGAGTGCTCAGGGCATCACAGACTGTCTTAAGGATTGTGGATTTTATTCTAACGGCAGTGAAAACCTCTCCAGGCAGACAGTTTTGACTTTCTAAGTTCAGAGACTTTAGAGTTCAGACCATCCAGTTGGGCCTCCCGGATAATTATGCCAACAAGAACCTGATCAAGTTTTCCTAGGCTTTTGCTGTCTTCTGTCTAACTTCTTGAGATTTAACTGAAGGCAAGAGGTCCATGCTTTGGTGCATGCAAAGACAATAAACACAAATGGGACAGAAAAGGGTGGAGAGAGGTTTACTACAAGTAAGGACAGCGCAGCCATGTTGTGGGCCAGGAGGAGCACCACTTCCCTTTGCGATCATAACTGGGAGATCTCAGCCCACTGAGATTATAACTCAGCCTCAATGAAAAACTAAAGTGACAAAGTTTAACAAAAGGAAGGCATCTTATTTGTAAAGAGGAAAAAGGCAGGAGAGAAAGAAGATACATAGGTACCCTGATAGGAAAGAATCAGGGTAGGGAGTTTGGAAAGGTAGTGGACCCGTGGGCTCTGTTCTTAGTTGTTTTTATGTGTGTGTGTGTGTGTGGGGGGGGTAGCTCTTTCCCTCTACCTGGCACTTGCCATAACTGGATTGGCTTCTGGGCACCTCTGTCTAATGTCATTTCTTCCGATGGTCTATCTGTAGCTTCTTTTGTCTGTTTACTTGATGTACCTTTTAAAGGTCCTTGATGTACCTTTTAAAGTCTTGAGGTAGACAGCTAGCTAGCAAGTGGGTGTCATATGTATGGTTAGCTTAGAGTTAATAAGGCCATGTGTCTTTGTATTGTACTCTGTAATAATCCTAGAGTGAACACACACACACACACACACACACACACACACACGTTAGTGCATAGGCATGAGTACATACTGACTTGAAGTTAGTGATGTCCCCTTCCTCTATATTTTATTGGAGGTGGGGGCAGCTTATCATTGGTATACCTTTCTCCGTGGCCTGCCTGTCAGCTTTTTCTCTTCTTTTGGTGCAAGTCCCAGGCCATTTGGTGCCTTTCTTTACCTATTGTTTGTTTGTTTGTGTTTTGTCTTTATACTCCTGAGTTTGACTTGCTTCCCAGAGGAATCTAACTAGTAGTTTTTTTTTCTTTTTTTATTATTCACTTATCCCAGTTTTATTTTTGAAAACTAGTCATGGAACATTTCAAGCATATAAAAAATAGAATACAAACAAAATAATGCTTATTCTCAGTGCTAGGCTAAATAGTTATACATTCCTGACTAGTTTTTTTTTTTTTTTTAACAGAATGTCCCCACCTCCAGACATTTCTCAACTCTCCAACTTATTTTAAATAACTGCTTGACATTATTGTCCTTTACTAGTAATGTATTGATTTTTTCCCTAGTCTAAGCTTATTTTATTTTTTTCCCATAATTTTATTGATAAACAAATAGCAATGAGACAGTTTCAAATCAAATTGGTAGGACAGTTTCAATAATTAACACATTGCATACATTCTTCCTAGTGGTTAATTGCTATATAAGATGCAGACATGATATTCTAACACCATTAGAACAAATCCCTCTATTCATTAAGAGAATGTAACTATATATCTATCCTAACCACTTTGAATACACAGATACAAAATGGACATTCATCTGTATCCCCTTTTTTGGTTAAGTTCCATTATTTGAATATTATAGGTGTGTAAACTCAGCAAAATATACTAAAAGAGTCCAGTAGCTCATAATAGTATTGGGTCTTCCGCTTGACTGGCAATGTCAGAAATTGTTGACCTGAGTCCCCTTACAGCTCAACATAAAAGCATGGCTTTACTTCTTATATTTCGTTTTTATACTTTTCTGCTGGATGGTTAAGACCAAGGTAAAGCAGGACCTATGCAACAAGAGTTGTATAGTAGTGTGTTTTTAACCCTAGTCAGGAGTAGTGGGGTTGGGGAGATAGCTCAGCCATGTAAGTGCCTGCCTGGCAAGCACAAAGGCCCAGGTTTAATCCCAGATACCCCATGCTGTACCAGCCACAGAACCCCGGGCACACCTTACCAGCCACTGAAACGGCCTGTTGGCACATGTCTGTAATCCTAGCACTGGGGAGTCTGAACTGCATAGTGAGACTATATATATATATATATATATATATATATATATATATATATAATTTTAAAAATAGTAGTAGAAGACCTAAGGAGGCCCCTGTTTTATTTTCTCATCTACAGACTCCATCCCTGTTCCTAGCTCCCAAAGCAGTATCTCAGGGAAGGAAACAAGGGGCCTTTGGGGGGAAATTCAGTCCTGTTCACTTTGGAAAGGCTGGACCACACAGGTGGGGGAGGGCACATTCCTGAGCATGCTCAGTTTAAGGTTATGCTGTTACCAGACAGTGTCTACGTGAAGTAGGATAAAAGAAATTTAAAATAGGAAGAAAGGAAACAAGGAAAAACATAAGTTTAGGAAGAAAACTACCGCATCAGGACACAAGCCCCGGTTAATTTATTTTCTCTTCTCACAGAACACAATATGGCTGAGCAATTCCCTTTTACTTGCAAAGAGCTCAGTAATTCTCTTTTACTGGCAAGTGGTTCCCTTCTCCCATGAACTGTCCTCCTTTCCACCTGTAAATTACACTTTCACTTGCGGCTTGCCCTTCATCTTTCTGCACGTGGGCAGTCTCCCCATCTCACCAAGCTGAGGCCCAGATTCCCGCTGCCACATAAAGACTCCTGTGCCAGCTGGGTGGGGTGTCTCACCCCTGTAATGCTAGCAGCCGAGAGACTGAGGCAAGAGGACCGCCACAAATTTGAGGCCAGCCTGGCTATATAAGGAGATCAAGGCCAACCTGCGCTACAAAGTGAGAACCTGTACCCCCAAAATAAAACAAGATCTCCAGTTCCAAACTCAGTGCATCTCATTTCTCTGAGCGCCTGCACCGCACTCAAGTGTACCTTAAAATCTCTGCCTGATCAACTCTTGTCATACCTCTTACCAACGTACAAGTAAGTAAGTACAATAATAGGTGAAAAGCACAGATCCAGAGCCCACTTACAGGCTTATTGTGTCTTTCAGACTCTTAGAAACAATTTTGAAATTGGTTTCCTAAGGGGAAAAATTCTTGAGTAACCTTTGTGTTCTAAAGGTGCAATTTTTCTTAAAAGTACAATATTAACCTTGAGTTTCCTTGTCTCCTTTTGCCTAATAGAGCTTTTGTTCTTTTGAAATCCTACCTCAATATTTCTTCACTCGTCACATGCTCAGGACAGGACAGCTTCTGGGTGGAAGATTTAGCAGTAAAATAAGATTATGGTGAGCAAAGTTTACTGTAGCTACCTAGAAGAGTAAATCCAAGTGACTCAGCATTTGGCTTGTTCATTATATTTTATCTGAAACAACCTGAAAAAGTAGTAACAGACATTAAATGGGCTGCAGCCTCTCTCCATCCTTATCGTTCTAGCGTGGGGATTGCCAAACTTTCTTTGTAATCTGATGTTTTCAGCTTTGTAGACTGTCGTACGCCTCCACTCTGCTTTTGGAGGGTGAAAGCAGCAGTAGAGACAAGTGTAAACAACTGGGCCTTACCGTGTTCCAATGACATTTTATTGGTGGCAAGATTGACCCATAGCCTGAAGATTACCAATGCTCCTCTCAGTGTAATTTTAATCCTCATTGCTGTTTGTTTTGATTTTTTTTTTCTGTAGTTTTTACTAACGTGTGTACTCTGTGTCCCATTTTGTTTATTCATCTTTTTTATTAGCCCATGCTTGCAGTGCATGGTGTATGCGTTCCTCGTGTGGGGTTGATCTGTGTTCCTAACACACCTTCATTCCTTTTTCATGCTCCTTTCGCCCTCGCTATTTCCCCTCTCTCTATGTCTTGGTTCTGATCCCACTTGCAAAAGATCCATCTCTTTATTTTTTATTATCTACTTTTTATTTTGCTCTTTATTCATAATTTGGGTTTCTCATATAAGATAAATTATACAGTATTTAAATTTGTGTTTGATTTATTTATATTCAATAAAATAAAACAACTCGGTGCAATATTTGATGAGCTTTAGACAAACTATTCGCCCATTTGATCACCATCCTAACTGAGATGGAGAGCATTCCCATTTCACTACAGAGCACCTTCCAGCTTTCTTCTAGTCAATGTCCACAGTTGGCCTCAGAGCTCAACCACATTCTGATGTCCATGGCCCTAGATTAATTTTGTCTACTCTTTAACTCCATTTAGTGTGCACACTAAATATGTACTCCATGTGTCTGAATATCCTCTTTCTCTCAGCTTATTTGTAAGATTCACCCATGTTGTTGAGGATATCCGCAGTCCATTCTTTTTCATTGCTGAGTAGTATTCCACTGTCTAAATATTCCACATGTTTATGAATATAGCCATAGTAATTTCCTAGCTTACTCTAACAAATTACCATACACCTGGTGTCTTGAAGCAACAGAAAGTTGTTTTCTCTTTGTCCTGGAGGCCAGAAGCCTGAAATTGAGGTACTGGCAAGGCTGCAATCCCTCTGAAGATCCTAGAGGACAAACGTCCTTTGCTTCTTCCAGCTTCTGCTGGCTCCAGGGATCCCTGGCTGTGGCAGCATGACTCCAGCATCTGCTTCTGTCTGCACACGCTCACCTCCTGGCACCTCTGTGTCCTTCCTTTTTGCTCCTGTGGACAGTGTTGTGGAATTTAGTGCACACCCTGCTCAAGGATGACATCATAGCAAAATCCTTAACTGTACAGTGATCCTAAATAAGGGCACATTCACAGGTTCCATGTAAATACCTTTTAGGGGGGCATTCTAGAATTATAGTTCAAGTCACTTCTTTCTTCCTTACATGCAAGATTTTTCTTTCTCTCTCCTTCCTTCCTTCCTTCCTTCCTTCCTTCCTTCCTTCCCTCCTTTCTTTCTTTCCTCCTTTCTCTCTCTCTCTCTCTCTCTCTCTCTCTCTCTCTCT
>NW_004524654.1:5452719-5459888 GCF_000260255.1 Octodon degus
TTTTTCTTTCTTTCTTTCTTTCCTTCTTTTTGCAGTACCAGGGATTGAACTCAGGACCTTGCGCTTGTCAGGCAGGCACTTATTCTACTGAGCTATCTCCCCAGCCCCATATGCAAGATATTTTGTTGATATATTTTTAGCCTCAATCTTTGAATGCCAATTCTAATTATCTTAATATAAAAGTTGACTTTCTTTTTAGTAATAGTGTTCCATAATAACATTTTTACTGTTGGCAGAAATTTCTGCGAGAATTGATCAATCTGTGTACATCTCTTTATAGTATTCTGTGTAAATGAAAACACAGTAATGTCAAGAAACAGGATATGGATGAGCCAGGGAGATAGCTCAGCAGGATAAGTGTTTGCCTGCAAGTGCAAAGTCCTGAGTTCAATCCTCACGTTGCCCTCCCAAAAGAAAGAAAAAAGAAGAAACAGTATATGGAATTGTAAGTATCTTCATTTTTGTTTCTCAATACCCTATTTCAGGAAGCAGTGCCTTTGTTTAAATTACTCCTTAAAATAACATCAATACAGACTGGGTGTGGTAGCACACGCCTGTAATCCCAGTGCTTGGGAGGCTGAAAACAGGAGAATCACTATGAGTCCAGTCTGTGTAGTGAGACCCTATACTAAAAAATACGTAAAATTTTTTAAAAAAAAATACCAATACAAGGGGCCGGGGAGATAGCTCAGTAGAATAAGCACTTGCCAGGCAAGCACAAGGGCCTGAGTTCAATTCCCAATTCCACCAGAAAAAAAAAAAAAAAAAAGAAAAGAAAAAAGAAAACAACCAAAAACTCCAGAAATACCTAATAACAAATAAAAAACCTGGTATTTGATTCCATTCTGTCATTTGTTTTGATATCTTTACTAGTGCTCATAACCATTACCTAAATGAGCTTTGATATATTTATTTCATGTAGGAATGTTGGGGTGCGGATGAGAGGCTGTCCATTGACATTCAGGTGTGTGTGTCTGGCTGCCACTCTATCATGACATTTTCCTGGAGGTCACGGACTCTGTCTCATTCATCCTTGTGTCCTCTAGCCCTAGGCCCAGCACAGTGTTTTCTTAACCTTGCAAGTGTTTCCTGACTGTGAATAAAAACTAAGAAAGAATAGAGTACCTTTTTGTAGTAGAGGAATTTCACAATCCCAGCACTGTTCCAGTTAGTGAAATTTCTTAGAAATAGCTGTAGTTCATGATTCTTTTTTAACCTATTGGAAAATCTCCAAGATTATTATTCATTACACTGGTGATTTCTTATTGAATATCTGCTTCTCTTATTCAAAAATTCTCAGAACTGATGATTAGGTACACTATTCATTTATGGAAGCAATTTAAAATACTACTCAGGCCCTATTGTTACCAGCAAATGTAACAGATTATGTAGCATACTCTCATTACTACCCTAGTCTTTTGAAATGTGTATAAATAAAAAAAAAATCTTACTTTATTTCTTTGAAAAGTGTAGATTTTTGAAATTCATTGTTAAGAAAGAGTTATTTTGAAACTTTTGGGTGAAGAAATTTGAAATTTTCACTAATATTATCTTTCACTTTTATTTTATTCTGTTCCTTTAATTTTAAGTTTTAATAGGCCTATCTCTGAAATCAGTTAACAAACATACTCTTTTGAAACCATAATTTTTACATTTTGATACCATTATCCACAGGATGAGGTTCAACAGATGAGATAGTAAAGATTGTGACAACAGAGTCGAATACTAGAGAGTATAATTTAGGATATAGACTTTTTTTTCTTGTATTTTAGAGAAGGGTCTATGGAGCATTCAGGGTCTCACCACTAGATCAGATTTGTAGTAATCTGCCTGTTTACAGCTTCCCAAAAGCTGGGATTATAGGCACGCGCCACCATTCCCAGTCTCAATTGCCATCTCAGTGTACCCCAGGGGCGGAACTGGCATGCGAGGCGGAACCCCCAGCCCCTGGGCCTGCTTGCAGGCATTTTAATCTATTGAACTATTTGGCTGGCCCTTGGGTTCACTCCTTTTTTTTGGTGGAACCGGGGATTGAATTCAGGCCCTTGTGCTTGCCAGGCAAGCACTTATTCTACTGAGCCATCTCCTTGGCCCCTGGGTTGACTTCTTGATGATAGCCATTCTTTCTTTCTTTCTTTATTTTTTTGTGTGGAACTGGGGATTGAACTCAGGCCCTTGTGCTTGCCAGGGAAGTGCTAATTCCACTGAGCCATCTCTCCAGCCCAATAGCCATTCTTTCTGGTATGAGATGGAATCTCAGTGTTTTAATTTGAATTTCTCGAATGACCAATGATGGTGAACATTTTTTAATATATTTGTTTGCCATTTGCATTTCTTCATCTGAGAAGTATATTCATCTCGGATGCCCATTTTTGGATTGGGTCTTTGAATTTAGGGGACCTGTTTTTGTTGTTGTTGTTTTTTATATGTTCTACATAAAAGTTCTTTGTCAGAGGGGCATTTGCCTATGAAATGGGAAAAAATTATAGCCAACTTTCCCTCTGACAAAGGCCTTCTATCTGGGACATATAAAGAACTAGTTTTTATTTTGAGGCAGAGTCTCATTAAGTTGCTAATTTTCTTGGATCAGGCTTGAACTTGTGATCTTCCTGCCTTTGCCTCTCCAAATGCTGTGATTTGGGGTGTGCTCCACCATATTCAACTCAGAACTAGTTAGCTGTATTATTTATCAGCACACATTTATTATCTATGATATTGAGAGCATTAGTATTTATTCTGTGACCAGAAGAATTAGGAAAGTCTTTGTATAAGGCATGTATCTTCATTAAGGAAGTATTTATTGAGTGCCTACTATTATGCCAGACACTATTCTAAGTTTTTGAGATCTATCTGTGAGCAAGGTAAAGGTCCTTACCCTTGAGGGAGCATACATCCTAACACAGTAGAGAGGGCATTTTAAAGCATGAAGAGGAATATATTAATATAAAATAGGAACAAACAAATATAAATAAGTATGAAGGGGAAATGCATTTTATGCAAAGGGAAAGATACAAGCAATGGTATGAAAATGTGACACATACGACCTGTTTGGGGTGCGTCAACTAAACATGGGGATGTACAATATATGACAAATACTGAAAGGCAGGGTGCTACCAGGTCGTGAACGCTTATGTATGACAAGGGAAGTATGAATTTTGCTTGATCACTTGACATCTTGCAAAGTTAGTAGGAAAACTTACTAGTTAGCTTCTTTTAGTGGCTCTACAGACAGTTTGAACTTAGGTCTCAAATGGAATCATTATATTTCATCTGAAACCTGTCCTCGCTTGTATTTTCCTAACTTGGTAAATCGCTCTGCTGTCTCCTCAGCCCAGGCCTTACCATAGCCCATCAGTGCTATTACCATTATTCCTGCCTATAACCTCACTCTTCCACTCCATTCTGACAAATTGCTTGGAAAGTGATTTTCCCCTTAAAACTATGTTACCTGTGGCTGCTTAGATTGGGGGATGATGCAGATTGTGGAATATCTATAAATTTAGGGTATAGGCAACCATTAAACTTAAAATGATTCACATTTATTATTTCAATTTCTGTAAATCAGGAGTCCAGGCACACTTTAGCTAGGTCCTTTGCTTGGGGTTGCATAAGGCTCAGCTGAACAATTTGCAGGACTGTGTTGTCATTTGGAGGCTTGACTGAAGAGGAATTTCCTGCCACTTTTACTGTTTGTTAAAACTCATTGTCTACTGTTTCTCTCTCTCTCTCTCTCTCTCTCTCTCTCTCTCTCTCTCTCTCTCTCTCTCCCTCTCTCTGTCTTCCCCCTCTCCTCCCCCTTCCTCCTCCTCCTTTTCTTCTCCTTCCCCCTTTTCCTCTCCCTCTCTCTTCGTTTGTCTGTTTCTGTCTCTGTCTCTCTGTTCTCAGTACTAGGAATTGGACCCACGGCCTTATATTCCTAAATCTATTTTATTTTTTATTTTCAGATAGGGTCTTACTGAATTGCTGTTATCCTGGGCTCAAGCTTGGAGTTCTCCTGCTCAAGCTGTCACAGTGCTGGGATTACAGGTGTGCACTACCATGCCTGTCTCCATGCTTCCTTCTGACAATGGGTGGAGGCTGTCCTTAGCATCTAAATGCCACCTATGGTTCCTACAGACTACCTATTACCATGTGGGTTTTCCTAACATGGCTGCCTAATTCACCAAATCAGCAAGTCTCCAGAGTTAATTGGTGGGCAAGACAAAGCAATGTAATCATGGAAGAGACATCCATAACCTTTCTTTATTAGTTAGGAACCAATTTACAGTACCTGCCCACATTCAAAGTAGCATGAACACCTGTGAAATGAACACTAAAAAGCAAAGATCGTGGGGAGCCCTGTCAGAACCTTTCACACCATCTTCACAATCTTCTTTGTTCAAAGGCTCTGCGCCATCAGTCTGTGACTGATCTTGAGGTGAAGCTTAGTTCGTAGCGTAAACTGAACACCTGCCGCTCAGTGTTTGTGGTTTAGCACTCTACAGAAGATGTCCATGTACTTTCTGCCTTTTGCCACTTAGCTGTTTTTTTTTCACCTTTATCTCATCTCTACACAGTTGGTTGTCCTAGAAAATTCTTTCTTCCTCCAAAAGCACAGCAGTGTGGCTTTTTTAGCGTTCCACTCACAGACTTGTACTTATATAGCCAAATTTCTTCAGGCGCTAAGAAGAACATACTTATTTGGACTCTTTAGAATGAATTAAAATAGAAAAGCTTTTTTTCTAAACTCTTGTATACAAATCTGATCTTATTTGTCCTTCACTTAAAAAGCCCTTTGATGCTTTTCTATTTACATAATAGGTATAAGAAATGAAGAATAAATCCAAGTCCTCAAATGCGACATGTCAGATCACTCCTGATTCTATTCTTATTTGGTTTCTGAACATTTTTCACTCCAGGGCCCAAGTTTTAAGGAATTATTTTACAGATTGTTTTGTGATTCAGAAACTTGACTTTTACTCTCCTTTCTCCCACAATGCCATTCTTTCCCCTCTTTTTCAAGGGAAGCGCTTATTTTACTGAACCATCTCCCCGGCCTCTCTCCTCTTTTTCCCACTCATTTCCCTACACATCTTTGGCAATTCTATTTCCTTCTGTTTCCTGAAGTGTTTCCTATCTCTCATTTGTAACTTCACAGTATGTTGTACACACTGATATTAATACCTATAACACATATTATTTCTTTATCTGCCTACATCATTTTATGAAAATGTAAACCTCTCAAAGAGGTCAACACAACAGGAGAGGTGATGGCTAGAGTACACACTTGAAAGTAATTAACATAGAAAATGGTATTTGAAGTCTTGAGAGTGGAAGAGAATATCCAGAAGAGAATAGAAGAGGATGAATCAAAGCATTTTAATTAGGGTGCTCAGTTAAGTGTAAAACCAACTCTGCACTTGCAGTTTCCTAGGTCTTCACATGGTATTTAATCTTTTATTTTATTTTATTTTTTAATTTTAGGACAGGGTGTACAGGGTATACAGGGTCTTACTGCATAGATCAGACTTGTAATGATCCTCCTGTTTACAGCCTCCCAAGTGCTAGGATTACAGGAGCATGCCACCACGCCCAGTCTCAAATGCTGGTTCAGTGCACCCCCGGGGTGGGGCTGGCACAGCAGGCCTGGAGATTGAACTCCTGGACCCTGCATCTGTCTAAACAGGCTCTTTAATCTTCTGAGCTGTTTGGCAGGCCCTTTAATTACTTTATTTTATTTATTTATTTTTAAAAATTTTTTATTTTTTAAGTTACTTTTTGTCTTGACTAAATAGTGAAATGTAGTAGAGTAGGCTGATCCTTCTTTCCACAAACACCTTTATTAATATAAAAATGATATTTTGACCTTTACCTGGCTGACTCCAGTTGGAATCACTAACATCCCTTCCATTTCTGAAATGCTATAATCCTACATGGGGTTAGATGGATGCAGCGATGAACATATTAGTCCCTAACAGAAAGCAATATGCTCATCCAAAGTATACCTACCTCTTGATTTAAGTTGTTGTCCCTGACACATTACTTTCTATAAGGAACAGTAAAACTGCATGAATTTGATATAACATGATAGTATTTCTTGTATTCTTATGATGAGCCTGGGATACCCTGGCATGGACTGTTCATGATGAGGCTAGACCATCAGAAGAGAGACCTGAGAGAGAGGTGACTGGATGAAGACAGCTATTTCACCATGACTTCCACGAATTCTGTCTGGCTCACTCTAGGCAGAACATTGCTTACCAACATTATTTTGCAAAAATGGGATCCAGGCACCTTGCTACTTGTAAGAGTAGAAAGAAAAGAACTCATATGCAGAGTTAGAATATGAGCATTTTTCCTGAATTTTTCTGGTGTTTTTTTTTTTTTTTTTTTTTCTAGGAAAGATCTGTGTTCCAAAGCTTGGAATAGGAACTGAGAAAAATGCTTCTTAGCATTCTTGGTCCAGCCTTCCTCTGGACATGCAGGGACAGATAAAAGTTCATAATTAGTCACCTTGCTTTTCTAAGAGAAGTACATTATCATATAAGATAAATCTATGTTTGAATGAAAATATTACCGAAAAACAGTTATTTCAATTCAAATTCAGTTTTTCTTACTCTATCACATGTAGATTTTTTAAAAAGGAGGCATGTAGAAATAGAAAATTTGAAGAATAATATTACGTTAATTATAATGTTGTTAATTATAACAATCATAATGACTTCTAGAAATTGTAATGACTATTTTCTAGGATTAAATTAGAAACTAGTTTTCCTTGTATGTGTGACATTCATAGGTCACACTCACAATATTATCTGATGTCCTGGTTGATATTTTGCCAAGGGCTTGAATGACAGAGTGAAAATGTTTAAAATCTCACTTGGGAGCTCCATTTAGAAAATTAGTGATACTTTTTTTTTTGTTTTTTGTTTTTGGGCAGGGTTTTACTGTGCAGCTTGGACTTGTAGCGATTCTCTTAATTTTTTTTTTTTTAAAGAAGGCATGTAGAAATAGAAAACTTGAAGAATAATGTTAATTATAAAAGATGTGGTGGCTCACGTCTGTAGTCTTAGCACTTGGGAGGTAGAGGCCGGAGGATTGTTGGGAGTTCAAGAATAGGCTGCACTACAAAGCAAGCTCAAGGCCACCTGAACTGCATAGTGAGACCCTGTCTGAAAAAGACAAAAAAA
>NW_004524654.1:5459988-5461341 GCF_000260255.1 Octodon degus
ATCTATCTATCTATCTATCTATCTATCTATCTATCTATATCTATAGATAGATAGATAGATAGATAGATAAAAGCATAGTTTGTCACTAATGTTAAGTATATATCTAAAGCTAAACACTGCAATTATATGTATCTGTGTTCCATAATTTAAATTCTTAAAGCATGTCTCAAAATGCCTTAAATGTAGCTGGACACTGAATTTCTTATATGGTTAGTGAAATGGAGGATAGGTCAGGCCAGATATTAACCCCCTCAGTAATATTAAATAGTAACTACTAAGGAATGTCATCCTTTTTTTGGTCTATTTTGTAAAAGTAATGAAATATAATAAATAAACACAATAAATGAATCATAGTAAGTAAATGTAAATTGTAATAGTAATTTCTATATAAAGAGCTGCTAAGAAGTATAAAAGAAAAAAACCAAAAATATGAATGTAGGAGTTAGAACAGATGGTTGGTTAGGTCTCGTGAGTTATATGACTCACCACATGTTACTTAGCAGAGTCAAAATTCCAACATTGAATTTATGCAAGTTCTATATAATGGTATAATATGAAAAAATGGTACTTTCCTGGTTTGTATTGTAGAAAACCTGCAAACAGACACATTTTTTTCATTTTAGAAAGCATAAATTTGTTGTTTACAAATAAAATACTTTGCAGATTTATTGCAAGTAACAAATCTAAAACTAGATTGGGATTCTCCCTCAGTGGTAGAGCCCTTGCCTACTACATGCAAGGCCCTAATGATTTCTTAAATTATACAGTATTCATAACATCTCACCTAAGAATTTTGTTTCATTATGCCCACTTCTACAAATGTATATAGGAAACAAATTTATATTACTATTAGATCGTGAAGCTTTTTTTAAAAAAGACATGAAATGTACTAGTTTTTCCATTTAGAAAAGAGACAGTAAGAACTTGTATAATTCTAATTCTTCAGTGCTGTTTTCTTCAGCACACTCTTAAGGAAATTACTACAGTAGCCTGAGCCATTCCTCTAAGCATGGAACATTTCTAAGCATGAAACACTAGATTTCATAACTATACCTATTCAGGAAGTGAACCCTTTTCACATATTGACAATATAAAAAGACTCAAGGTTTTCACTTTGTAGTTAGCTTCCTAACAGAATTTCTAGATGACCAGTCTAGAACTCATAATGACTGTTCTAGAAATTGTAATGACTATTTATTTTCTAGGATTAAATTTGAAACTAGTTTTCCTTATATGTTTGACATTTATAGGTCACACTCACAACATTATCTGATGTCCTGGTTGGTATCTTTGCCAAGGGCTTGAATAGCAGAGTGAAAATGTTTAAAATCTCACTTGGTAGTTCCATTTAAA
>NW_004524654.1:5461441-5481493 GCF_000260255.1 Octodon degus
TTGTGCAGGGTTTTACTGTGCAGCTTGGACTTGTGGCGATTCTCCTGTTTTCAGTCTCCCTAGTGCTGGGATTACAGGCATGTATCACCATACATGGACTCCATTGCCTTCAGAGCGCCTGAGGGGGTGGGTAAGGCCAACACAGCATGTGGTGCTAGGATCAAACCCTGACCCCTGTGCTTGCCTAAGCAGGCGCTTAGTCCACTGAGCTATCTTGCTGGCCCTGTGATACTGTTTTTTTTTTTTTTTTTTTTTTTTTTTCAGCTCAAGCAACTAAAGGCTTCCCTTACATTGAAATGCAAATTACCTGCCCCAGGACAAGTGCAGCATCCACACCCACAGTAATTCTTGCCCCAGCCCCACAACTGCATGAGGCTTTGGGGGGATACCTGTACACAAACCATAACATCCTGCCCCAAATCCCAAAGATTCATGCTCATCCCTTTATGCAAAAAACATTCTAGTCCATCTCTAACAGTTGTCACCAATAGTTTCAGCATTGCTGAAAAGTCCAAGTCCCAAGTCTCCTCCAAGATCCAAGGCAAACTCTTAGTTGTAAGCCCCAGTACAAATGAAAAGTCAAGCATTTCTAACATTCAAAGGCAAAAGACAAACATTACCATTGCAAAAGATACACACAGCAGGATATCAAGCATTGAGACTAAGACAATTCCAAAACCCAGCAAGGCAAACATTAAGTCCTATAGTTCTATGTGGAACATCCGAAGCAATCTGTGGCAACTTGTGAGCTCCATGTGGTTCCGCTTCTATAGCACTCTGGTGGTAGCTCCCATGGCATCCCTGTTAGTCCAGCTTTGCTCCCTCTTTATAGTTTCCCTCAGATGATCCATGTTCCTGGCTTTTCCAAACTTCTGAGGTTTCCACTGAATAGGCTTCTCACTCACAGCTTCACACACTGCTCTCTGAGGGGCACACTGCCTGGCCTCCCAGGCCTTCTTCTGAAATTGAGGTGGAAGCCTTCTTAACCTCAGAACTCCTGCATTCTGCATGTGCCTAAAACCATCGCCACGTGGATGATGCCAAGGTCTGCTGCCAGCCAGAGCAGTAGCCAGGCTTCCTTCTCTCTTGGCTGTAAGGATCAACTGTCTAGATCGCTGAGCACTCTGACCCTTGTTCTGAGGAATAAATTCTCCATGCATGCGCCATTTTGGAACTTGGTGTGGCCAATGCCACCATTCTGGAACATGGGGCTCTGCAGCTTCACTTTCAAGGCAAAGTCCCTGACCTTTGCAGTTCTGAGGCTGAATGGGGTGGAGACCTGCCTCCTCCTGTGATGCCCTCAGGCCATTCTTTCCATTCTCTGGTTCCTTCCCAGCAACAGAGATCCTCTGAGCTCTATCTTTGCAGTCCACAGCTTTATTGAAGCTTCCTTTCTGGCCAAACTCACAGCATTTTAAATCATCCTGTTGGACTCTTTGCTCTTGATTCTTAACATAAATCTAGCTAAAATCCTCCAAAAATAGCCCCAATATTTGGCTGCTTTGAAATTTCTTTTGAAAGATCAATCAGTCTGCCATGCTTAAACTCAGTCCCAGGCAAAGTCTCTGGACATGAGCAAAATTCAGATAGGTTTTCTGCAAAGCTATAGCACAAATCATCTACAGTCCAACAACCAATGCAGTCCTTCTTCCCAGCAGAAACCTCCCCTGCCTGGTCTTCACAGGAAGTCTTTCTATCAGCCTTATGGTCTTCTGAGCTCTGACCAGAATCTCACACACAGAAGAGGCAAAGCTGTCCCAGCTCTTCACAAGTGGGAAACATCTCTGAACTTTTCCTATCTCTCCCCATAAGCCTTTCCCAAAAGCTTATAATCCACATGGTCATGTTTATCCACAACAATGACACCATGTCTTGGGTACCAAATTCTGTCCTAGTTACTCTTCTCTCATTGCTGGGACAAATACCCAACACTCAAAATGAGGGAAGGAAAGGTTTATTTAGCTCACAGTTACTGTTGGTTTCAGTCCATACTCACCTGGCTCCAAGGCAGAGCGACTCATGGCAGAGTAACCTTTCAAGGTGGTGGCAAAGAGCAAGAGATTGTGATACTTTTTTTTTTCTTTTTAAATTTTTATTTATTTATTTATTTGTGTGTGTGTGTGTGTGTGTGTGTGTGTATGTGTGTGCGTGCGCGTGTGGCCAGCTCAGCCCACCAGGGGGCAGGGCTGGCTGACATGTGGTGCTGGGGGATTGAACCACGGTCCCTGTGCTTTAGTTAAGCTTGTTCTAAGTAGGTGCTTTAGACCACTGAGCCATCTCACCAGCCCCTGTGATACATTTTTAATGATGATTAATGATAAACATTTGCCATTTGATGATGAATGTTGGTGGATAGGCACAACTTGCTCTGATCACCTTTCTGAAATGTCTGTGTTTCATATATAGCTTTCAAAGTTTTGGCTTTGGAATATCAGTGTCTCTAGAAATTACATAAAGGAGGGATGTACAAAGTGAAAACCTTGAGCTTTTTTTTTTTTTTTTTTGTTACCATGTGGAAAAAATTTACTTCCTGAACTAGCACAGATTGAAGTCTAATATCTCAGGTAGGAAAAATGTCTCATTCTTAGAGTAATGTCCCAGGCTACTACCAATAAATACTTAAGAATATGCTAAAAATGTTCTAAATCTAAGAAGAGATATTTAACATTATACTTAACATTAGTGATAAACCATGATTTTATAGTTAATTTAACATTATCTTCAAATTGTCTATTTCTTTCTTTTTTTTAATTTTTTTTTTATTTTTGCAGAACCAGGGATTGAACTCAGGCCCTTGCGCTTGCCAGGGAAGTGCTTATTCCACTGAGCCATCTCCCCGGCCCCTAAATTGTCTATTTCTATATCTCTACTATCATATGCTAAATATAAGAATTAGAATGTTGCAAAATTCTTGCTGCTTCTTTTTTTAGGTGGAAGAAACATTATATCTCCATGTATCTTTTTTAAAAAGAAAAAGTTGTATAGACAATTATAGAAAATTGTCTGATGTACATTTGCTGGACTAGGTACAATGAGTGAAATTTTTAGATAAAATGTAAATATTATGTAATTTTAAAACATTTTTTAAGGGACCACTACTTTAAGAAATTCCATTCAATATTTATCATAACTTTTACCTACAATCAGAACTAGAGTTCACCACATTGCTATTGCTCAACTTGTATTTAAAGCTCACTGTGAAACTGAAATATCACCAGAAATATTGTTATATGAAGAAAAATGTGTGACTAGTGTTTGGTGTATATTGATTGAAAGAAATCTTTTAGGGAACTACTTGGGGTGAGACCTCCTTCTCATGGAGTGTGCTTATAAACCATCTTTAATGATGATGACAGTGTGTACAAGTTTGAGGTTAAAGCTGGGTTGTTTTAGAACAATAGAGGAGAAGCAATGTGCTTGCTTCTTGCTATTTGGTGTAGCTAAGATACATTCAGAAGGGCCAGGGATGTAGCTCAGCGGCACAGTGCCTGCCTGGCTAGTGTGAGGTCCTGAGTTTGATTCCTGGTACCACAAAAAGTTCAAAAATTATTTAATATTGGGGCTGGTGAGATGGCTCAGTGGTCTAAAGCACCTACTTAGAACAAGTTTAGCAAAGCACAGGGACCGCGGTTCAATCCCCCAGCACCACATGCCAGCCAGCCCCACCCCCTGGTGGGCTGAGCTGGCCACACACACACACACACACACACACACACACACACACACCAATAAACAAACAAACAAATAAAATTAAAAAAAATTATTTAATACTTTTCCCTTGATGAGATGGTACTTTCCACCATATTTTATGGACTGGACTTTGTAACTCACTTCTGACAAATAGAATATAGTACAAATGACTCTGAGACCTCAAGGATTAGGTCACTGAAGATATTGTTTTTCTCTGCTCTTTCTCCTGAATCACTTGCTCTGAGGAAAGCTAATTGCCGTGTCATGAAGACACTCACACAGAGCTGCAAGGAGGCCTACATGGTGAGAAGCTGAGTTATCTTTTGAGTGAGTCATTGTGAAAATGGATTCTCTATGCACCATCAAACCTTTACATGACCACTGGAACAGTCAAAGCTTTGACAGTAGAGTCATGGAGACCCTGTGGTATAAAACCTCCCAGCTGCAGTGCTTATCAATTCCTGACTCTCAGAAATTGCTGGATATTAACTGTTGCTTAAGTTGCTAAATTTTTGGATAATCTGTTATGCAGCAATAGATAACTAATATACTTTTCTTTCATGGTTGAGTATATTAACTCTTAATTCTTAATCAGTGTTGAACATTCAGTTTTTAGATATTGCACTGAAAGATGGCAATTAATAATTAAATAAGGCAACAAAAGGTGCTCTGGAAATGCACATGTTTCTTCCTGGATTATCCAATTACATTCCTTCAGAGTTTTTTTTTTTTTTTTTTTTCTTTTCTTTTCTTCTTTTTTGTATTTTAGGGAAAGGCCTACAGGGTGTTCAGGGTCTCACTACTAGATCAGAACTTGTACTGATCTACCTGTTTACAGCCTCCCAAGAGCTGGGATTATAGGTATGCACCACCACAGCCAGTCTCAATTGCTGTCTCAGCATGCCCCGGGGGTGGAGCCGGCACAGCAGGCCTGGGGGAGTGAACCCCTGGCCCCTGAGCCTGTTTGCAAGCGCTTTAATTCGCTGAGCTATTTGGCCAGCCCTCATTCCTTCAGATTAATTTCTTCTATAGGCATTAATCTTTCTGACATGTAATACTTCTGATTTTCTGATTGATTTCTTTTTTTTATTAAATAAGAAAAATTATAGTTTTAATTAGCATGTTGGGTGATGTGGAAAGATAAAAAGTAAAACAAAATATGATCTCTTCCTTTAAAGAGTTTTTGATCACCCCCCAACACACCTTGGGATTGAACCTGGGGCCTTCTATTATCCAAAAAAAGAACACAGGATCTTCTCAAATGGTTCTGAAATGATTGCCAGACTTCAACTGGACTTTCATAGAATTAAGTTACATGTTGCATTCAAACATGAATACCATTTAGATATATTCCGAGAGCCTAATATGCTTTATTTAGGAGCAGTGACTATTCTTTTTCTTTTCTTTTTTTTTTTTTTTTTTTTTTTTTTTTTTTGGCAGGACTGGGGATTGAATGCAGGCCCTGTGCTTATTCTACTGAGCTATCTCCATGGCCCCAAGCAGTGGCCACTCTCAAAATCTTTTAGGTTTTGGCATTTCAGGAAAATAAAATACATACAATATTTAATTAAGGACATTTTCTTTGTTTCTTCTTCCTGTTTTTTGCTAAGGAAGTGCATTTTATTGTATTTATTTATTTTTATGATATTTATTTATTATTTATTTATTTATTGTGGTACCAGGGATTGAACTCAGGACCCTGTGCTTGGCAGACAAGCACTTATTCTACTGAGCCATCTCCCCAGCCCAAGGAAATGCTTTTTAAAAGACCAAAAATAGTTTATGTGTAGCATCATATTCTATAAAAGAATATTTTCATGACTTCTTCCAAAATGGAGGGAGGATATGATTTCAAAACAAAGGACAAAATGAGTTTATTACACTTACTGCTTTTAATTTTGCCCTGGCCCAATGAAGCTGCTGTAGTGTGGGTCTGTCGTGCCCCCAGAGGCCCAGGCATGGAAGGCTTAGCCCTCAGTGAAGTGCTGCTGTGAGGAAGTGGAGCCTTTGCTGTTAGAGCCTACTGAGAAGCCTCAGGGTCACCCTAAGAACCTTGTGGGTTTCCTGACTGTGACGTGAGAGGTTCTGCTCTGGCACGTGATTCTACTATGTGCTGCCACAGACCCAAAAGCAACAAAGCATAGACTGGAAGCTCCAACACTGTGAATCAAAGTAAATATTTTCCTCTTAAGCATTGATTAGCTTAGGTATAACAGAAAGCTGACTAACAGAGAAATTGTATCAACCAACACTCTTTGACCTATGATAAGGATTTGCAGAATTCTGACCCAGAGATCATATCTGATCTTCAGCCTATACATTAACTGGAGCTCAATTAAGAATAGTTCTGTATCAGTAAAGAATCATAAATACAAAGAGAAGAATATGTAACAAAGAACATGGCCCACAACACCTGAAATACTTAACTAATTTTTCACAGAACAATGTTTGCAAATCTCTTGCTTATATTACCCTAGAACTGATTCTCTTTAGAAAAAAAACACTGATACTAGTGTACTGAGTGGTTGTCACCAAAAGGGTTATATTTTAAGGAAAGACTGGAGTCAAAGTTTGGTATATTTCTCAAACTTCTAACACTGGGACCTTAGGTAAGTAATGGAATCTCAGTGAGCCTCAATTACCTCACTTGTAACTTGATAATGGATTGTTTCACTTCCAAACCTAAAAGTCTGCTTCTGTGACACCACCAATCTTCTATGGTCTACTCTGCTTTATACTTAACTTCTCTCCCTGAATTCAAGAATTAACAAGATACTTGTGGGCCTTTTTTATTTAAATTCCTCATAAGCTACATGTCTTGAACATCTCTGTTCATTTTAACACAACCCTTCAAAAATGCCATTGGTTTACATAACAGATAATTTCATGGACAGAAAACTATTAGTGATATTGACAGACCTCAAAGTGCGAAACAATCTTTTAAAATATGCTAATTAAGCAAAGGTAAGAGATACAAATTTGTTCACTTTTAAAATATTTCAAATCATGGATCTACCTAAGACCACCAATGACCTATCAAAATTGAGAGTAAGCAGTTCTAAGGTTAGTTTCATCTCAACTAAGAAATGTAATATTTTAATAATATTAAATGTAGTACTATCATTCTACTTGATAAGAAGAGTCTTTAAATTTCAATTAAAAAACCCAGCTATGATGTGGTCTGATTATGAGCCACAAAAAGTCACATACTTGTTTACTTTTCCTGACCAAAGTTCTCTTGGAGTAAAATAAATATTTGAACATTAAAATAACATTTTCAAATACTGTTTTTCAAAGAAGTTTGACTGTAAACATGAAGGTTCAAAAATGCCATTCTCATCTAAGATCATACTTATTCTGATTTTTAAAAATTCTTCAAATGAATTGATTTTTATAAAAGAATCAATTTGCTTTCTTCAAGTTATAACAGATTATCCTAGTAAAGAAAACTTGGAAGAGCTTAGCATAGATAGACTTTAAGTGCAATGTGAACACTTATTGTACTGTGACCACTTATTTCTTTGTTAACAGTTGTACAGTTTTTTGAAAAAGGAATTGAAATCACTTGAACTGGAAGAATTTTATAGTTCACCAGTTTGTCCAAAGGTGAGCTGACAGGAAGAGGGCCTAGCTGTTAGGTCTCATTAGTACCAAGAGTCTGGTATTTCTTTGGCAAAGTAAATGTAAATCTAGTACCTGGCTGTGAGCAAAGAAGATAAATAACATGCCCAATGATGGCTGTGCGAAATTCAGATCATAAAAAAGCCAATCTGAACTGTCAGATATTTGTTTTTTTTTTTTTTATTTTTTATTTATTTATTTATTTATTTTTTATTTTTTTTCAAAGTTTTATTGACAAACATATAGCAATGAGACAGTTTCAAATCATATCGGAAGGACAGTTTCAACAAATAATACACTGCATATATTCTTCTTAGTGGTTAATTGCTGTACAAGATGCGGACTTGTGATCCCATTTACAAACACCATTAGAACAAATCATTCTATTCATTAAGAGAATGCAACTATATATCTATCCCAACCTCTTTGAATACACAGATACAAAATGGACATTCATCGGTATACCCCATTTTTTCTAAGTTCCATTATTGAATATTATAGGTGTGTAAACTCAGCAAAATATTCTAAGAGTTCAGTAGCCCATAATAGCATTGGGTCTTATATTTAACTGGCAATGTCAGAAATTATTGACCTGAGTCCCCCACAGCTCAAGCCAACAGCATGGCTTTATTTCTTATATTTCGACTTCATACTTTTCTACTGGATGGTTAAGACCAAGGTAAAGCAGGACCTATGCAACAAGAGTTGTAGCTTTTTGGTCTGAGAAGGTCAGTGAAATGCCCTCAGGATTTGTCCTGAGATCCTGTACCTCAGATTGTAGAACCTTCATCAGTGCAGCCATGTGGATGAGTCACGGCCATGCTTGGCCAATGTGCTCTCTGTGAAAGCCTGAGAGAGTGTCTTCTCCCCATGTGACTCTCCTTAGGCACACTCTACGTCATCGATCACTTTCCTCTTTGGCCCCATAATCTTCTTGATCAGAAAATTTGGGACACTACCGAGGTACATGACGTTACAGTACAGGTTCTCATATGTCCTGAGTCTTAATTGACCTTAGAAGGTTAGGGCCAAAATATTGGCTTTCCTTGTATCCTTCCTTTTTCTCTAATTTGGTCTGCAAACTTAGGTTGTTAACCATCCAGAAGAAAAGCTTATTGTTATTATCAAACGATTTGGGCTATCAATCTTAACCTCACTATCTCACTGCATTTCAAACATCTTAGGCATAATAAGGAACAGGTATTTTTCATCAAGTATTGATATGTTGAACTTTAAGTCCCTACATAATATGATAAAAAAACATTTAAAAATTAGATTATATTTTAAAAAATAGGATAAAAAAATATGGAATGCTTCATGAATTTGCGTGTCATCCTTGCGCAGGGGCCATGCTAATCTTCTCTGTATCGTTCCAATTTTAGTATATGTGCTGCCGAAGCGAGCACATGAACTGTCAGATATTTGAAGAGTAACAATTTTATTCCTCTTGTGAGCACAGCATGTATTTATTATGTAAACTTATTATAGAAATTCTTTCGTGTACATACAAGAAAGATCTGTGATTGGCATGCGACTTGCTGAATTATAGTTTCTTCTAAGGGTTTTGATTAAAACTCCTCTTAATTGCAATTACGTAATAGGCTATTTTACTGGGATATTTGTGAGATATATATATCTGACTCTAAACATTTAACAAATCCTGGTACATGGTAGGTGTTCAGTAAGTGTCAAATTAAGTTCAATAAGTAAATAAATGAATAGTTTTGTAATATTGGCTATGCTACTTGCTAAACTTTTTTTTTAATTTAACTTTTGCATTGTCCCTCTTGTATGAGAAACTGATACTGTAAATAAGGACCAAATATATATAATAGATATTGTGAAATAGGAATGAATTGTTCAAATGGGAAGGGGAACTACGGAAGGAGGAGGGGAAATGAAAGGGAAAAGAAAATGTGGGTTATTTGCTAAACTTAAGAGAGAAAAACCTCTCTATTTCTAGAAATAATGTCACAAATACATGTTTTCTAGAGCTGCCATTACACAGAACCAAACTGAGCAGCTTGGAAGCAGAAATGTATTGTTTCATTGTCCTGGAGGCCAGAAAGTGGAGGTGAAGTTGCCTGTAGGTGTGGATTCTTCTGAAGTCTGCTAGGGAAGAATGTAAGTAAGTTTCTCTCTTAGTTCCTATGCTGCTTTATCTTTATCTCCCTCTGTTGTTTCCCTCTATGTGAATCTATGTCCAAATTTTCCGTTTTTTCTGTACACAGTCCAATTGGATTATGGGCCACAATAAACAATACCTCCTTTTAACTTTATTGTCTGTCAACAAAGACCACAGAGCGCTGTCTTGTAGCCCTCTGCTTCACCACTCCCATTCATTACATTCCATAATTGGGGACATTGTTATTTGCAGAAACACTTCAGTTATTTTGGAATACAAAGAGCAGATTTCCCTAACTTAAAGTGTCTTAAATTAGAGAATATTTGTTACATAATAAGGCTGAAAGTAAAACACTCTAGCAGTTAAATGACATTATTAGGTAGGGTCTATTGTTTTCCTTTGTCGTTTTCAGCATATCGGCTCCATTCTCACACTAGCTTCTTCCATGAGCACACCAGGCTCACATAACCTCTCCTGCTTGATAAGAATCTAGGAGCCGATACTTGGTAGGCAGCTTACGGCTCTTACTCACTGTAGAGGACTCGAGGAATAGTGGCGGTTCAAACTAAGAAAGGTAGCCAATTGCTTCTTCTTGTTGGAAGCACTGGTGGCAAGACATTGTATCACTTAGAATGCTTTTGACAATAAGTAGCAGAAAAACCAACTCAAAATGGCTTAAGTAGAACAATTATTAGTTTACATAAGTGGAAGTCTAGAGGTAGGATAGAAAGTCCAGCAAGTTTTCTGGAATGTGTCATTGGCTAGGTACATTCATAACTATTCCTTCATCAACCCATTCTAAGTAAATACCATGTGCTGTTTGAATTAATCATGAGTTCTTACACCAGTTATAGACAAATGAACTTTTGTGATTAGTAGATTTATCCTGACCTGCCTCAGTTGCCAGAGCCATAAATCTGATCATGTTATATTTTTGCTTAAACCTATTGCCAGCTGTGCACAAGAGTTTGACCCAATACTCCTTACCCCAGCCGCAAGGGTTATACTGAGAGACTTCTGCTTACTTTGCATTTCCTTTTGTGATTTACAGTCCTGTTCTCAGTCCATGTTCCAGCCACTCTGACAACTACTCAGTTTCTCAAATTAACCAAGCTCTTTCATGATCCTCTTCCCCCTCTTCACTACCTTTTTGTAATTAGTCTTTTTCTTTCAGATATTCTCTAAGGATCATCTCCAGTTTAGATGCCCCACTTATGAATACTTTTATCATACATAGCACACTGTATTAAAGATATTAATTTAATGATCTTTCCTCTCATTAAAGGACTATGTCATCTTTGCCTTTGTACCTTCAGAGTTCAGAATAATACTTAACAGTGACGAGGTAGTTTCTAAAGATTTCTTGGGTGAAGACATTTATTTTTTCTTGTATTTGCTAGTAATTATAATTGTAATCATTTGTTAAACAGAATTTAAATGTGGATAGTATAATAGACACTACATTTTTTTTTACCTCATTCAATTTTAACTGTTGATATATGACTAGGAATCATTATCATCATTTTTACAATGAAGAAATAGACTCAGAGTTGAGCCATTTGTGTAAAATTAAGTGACAGAGCGGTCAATACCAAGCCTATCAATATATTAGTCAGCTTTTCTATCACTGAAACAATACCTGATATTTACAACTTAAAGGAGAAGAGGTTTAATTTGGATCATAGTTTTGGGAGTTCACCTTGTGGTTATCTGGCTAAAGGCAGAAACATTATGATGAAAACAAAGTTGCTTGTTCCCAGAGTTCATTGTGACTCGGAACAGAGGAGGGCAGTACTACTAGAAAGGGTCAGGAGAGCAATCAGATAGACACAGACCCCAAAGTCGTGCCTCCATGGCCCCCCAGTTATACCAGGAAGGGTGCTACATCAATCCTCCCATCAGCCTGACACAAAGAAGCTTTTTTTGGTACAGGGTCTCACTAAGCAGCTTGTACGTGTAGTAATCCTCCTGTTTTCAGCCTCCCCATTGCTGAGATAACAGGCGTGCAACACCACAGCCAGTCTTGGTGGCCAGCTCAGCATACCTGGGAGTGTAGCCGGTGTAGCATATGGTGCCAGGAATCAAACCCTGGTCCTTGCCCTTGCCTGAGCAGGCGCTTAGTCTGCTGAGCTATCTCACTGGACCACTACCAACACAATGAGATTTAATCACCATGATCAAGTTCCAAACTTTTGGGGTTTTTATTCTTTTTTTCTTTTCTCTATATGACATGTTAGGGAGATTCCCCTCTAGTATTGTAGATAAAAATGTAGACTGGGTGTTTTGCTTTTATGAGGTGACGGCCTTCAAGATCAATATCCAGGGGGCCGGGGAGATGACTCAGTAGAATAAACACTTGCCTGGCAAGCACAAGGACCTGAGTTCAATCCCTGGTTTCTCAAAAAAAAAAAAAAAAAAAAAAAAAAAAAAAAAAAAAAAAAAAAAAAAAAAAAAAAAAAAAAAAAAAAAAAATCAATATCCAGTGGTTCTAGTCAGTATCTAATGGTGGGAAATTGATAATCTTAATATTGTCCCAGGCAGATATTCAGGCAGTAGGTAATTCTTCAACTAAGCAGGCACTATTTTCGTGGCTCAGGGTTATTATTCATCTTCAGAAAACAGCCGGGGCAAATGCTGAGTGTAAGACATAAGAATCAGTCTTTCATGAAATCAGATCCAGAAGTGGCCATATATCCGCTGCTCAGCCAAACAGACTAGGACTCCACACAATTCTCCATTTTACAGTGAATTGAAATATAAGGCATGATCACAAAAATATGGTAAATGATTATGCTTTTCAAAATTATAACATTAAGCCCCCTCAAAATACTTGCCCTCACTTTGAGCACATTTACCCCATCCTGTCATACTTGCCCTTTTCTGAAGCAGCTCTGGAAGTCGTCTTCCATGCGGGTCTTCAGCTGCCCTGTCCTGGCTGCCTCCATGTCTTGAATCAATTCAGAAAGTTTACCTGAGTAGAGTTTGCACAGTGCCAGAGTTGGTTAATAAGAGACTGAGGACACACCACAGTGTTTTCATTTGACAGAAATTTCCATAAATATTATGAATCAATTTAGGATATTGAGGCACTCATAACAATGAGCTGTAAAAGGCTCAAGTCAACAACTGCTGACATTGCCAGTCCTACGGATAACCCACTACTATTATGAACTACCAGACTATATTGGATTATTTTGCTGAATTCACGCACCTACAATATTTAAATGGCAAAGGAATACCCATGTCTGACAAAACTAAACAAAAAAAGGGGACATAAATGAAGGACCATTTTGTATCTGTAGATACAAAATAGGATAGATATATAGCTACTTTCTCTTAATGCAGTGAGAAGAAAGACTTGTGCTAATAGTATTTGGACAGGATATCATGTCTGCATTTTGTACTGTGAATAACTACTACGAAGACAACAATATGTGATGTATTAATTATTGTAACTGTCCTACTAACCTGTTTTGAAACTGTCTCATTGCTATTTGTTTCTCAATAAAATTAATTAAAAAAAACCCCAAAACAGTGTAACTAGACATTCACAAAAGAAGACACCCAGAACTCTTCAGAAAGCAGCAAGATCAATGTGACAAGTGCAGGAGAAGTAAATGGGAGTATATGGAGAGGGATTAATGGCAGGGTGTCCTTTATTGTAATCAGTTTTTTTTTTTTAAATTTAAACATTTGCTATATATTTTGATCACACCTTGTACTAAGTGAAGAACTGAAGTTCAAGCCCAGTGATACAATATATTGAATCTTCTGATATATTCTCTACCTGAGACCCAGTAATTGAAAATGATATGTGAGGACTCCCGTGATGTTCAGAATTGATACCATTCCCCTGGTGAATCAGGCAGTGACCAGAGAGGAAAAAAATGTTTTGAGCAGCTTCCTAGGTAAGGAACTCATGTCAAGCAATTGCTAAATTAGTGGTTAGAAAGAGAAATCGATTTTCTTTGTCCTAACTTAATTTGTTTTTAAATTTAAAGAAAAAGAATCCTCAATTACATATTGTATTTATACTTGCTTATTTTATTATGCACAAAGAAAAGCTAAGGAACATACATTTTTAAATCTGCTTATTTCTTCCAGAAAAATATTTTTTCTTACTAAGGGTTCTTGCCTTTAAAGAAATAGCATAAAATATTTGAATTATTTTCTTTTTTGAGTTAAAATTTAAATTTAAAAAGATTAAAATCATTTATTCATTTATTTATTTGGTAGGGTCTTGCTATCAGCTCAGACTCACAGTGATCCTCCTGTCTCAGCCTCGCCAGGGCTGGGATTACAGGCACACGCCAACATGCCTGGTTTCAGTGGTCCGCCACTCCAGGGCCAACATAGAATGCAGTGCCATGGATTGATGGATCGAACCTGGGTTTGTGCTTGCCAGGCAGGCGCTTAGACTGCTGAGCTATCTTCCCAGTCCTATTTTGGATTAAAAAAAATTTTTTTAAATGCATTTAGTACAGGGCCTACAGGGTCTCACTACACATATTGGACTCATAGTCATCCTCCTGTTTTCAGCCTCCTAAGTACTGGAATTACAGGTGTGCACCACCATGCCCAGTCTCAATTGCAGGCACAGCACACTGGGGATCCAACTCCAGTCCTTGCATCTGCCTAAGCAGGCACTTTAGTCCCCTGAGCTATCTGGCCAGCCCTTGGATTAAATTTTGATGGCCTATTTCAAAAGCCTTGTGCATAAGACCGTCTTTTGCCCATTCGTTTAAGACATACCTGGATCCAAGTCTCTGCAATCTTTTTATCATTCAGCAAAGTATACTTGGCCTTAACCATGAGCTCAACTTCTCCTGGTATTCAGTTCAGACTTTGAACAGAAAGCTATAGGGAGTCTCACTCAATACTGGGAGGCTAGAACCTTTGTTGCTGGTCTAGCTTTGATTAAGTTCTGACAATAAATTTGTCTCATATTCCAACGCCAGCTTGCCCTGCTTGTGCTCAGGATAGTTGCCTTAGGCTGAAGCTGAAAGCTGATCATATGTGGGAAAGCAGGATGAAGCCTCATTGCAGTCAAGCTACCTCAGTGCTGAGAAAAACATCCTGCTTGGACCTTGTTGGCTATTAGTTGCTAGGCAACCTTGTGTCTTATAACTTTGCAAAGGTATAAATAAATGCTCCTACTGTTGTTCTGGGGTCCTTTGCCAATCAGGCATGGTCCGCTACCTGACCTTAGCTATTATCTCTTGCCTTTACTTTCTAAATTCTCTCACTGTTTTCTCCCAGGGACCACCATTAGACCAACAAATACCTGCGGCTTCCCCGTGGCTGGTATCTGATTTCATATCCTCAAAGAGTCCTTTTATTCCCTATCATTCTGTGCTCTCTGTCTCTGATTGCCATCTCATTAGGTAGTACTTATCTGATCACAGACATTCACGATTTCTGATTGACCGCTGAATTTCCAAGCTGCTTTGCTCTGGGTTCCATGTTTTCTCCCATTGACACAACCCATTCTAACTATCAGAACCTATGACATCAGCTGTTTATTGCCACACCTTTTATTTTTTCTTTAAATTTTATTTTATTTTATATAGTATAAACAAAAACAAAAGCATAAACATATAACAAAAACAAGGACAAAAGCAGAGTAACATGCAACAATACATATGGTATAGATTTTCAAAACAAGAATAACCAATTAACAATGGTTGTTATATTACATATATTTATCATCAAATCTGTTGCTCAGATTAACAGAGGTATGCACGATTGAACAAATAATCGAACATTAATACTTGCTTTCAATAAACCTTAAATTTTTCTTGTTCTTTTTACTTTTTTAAACATTTATTTTAAAAAGACTATAATCATACTTGATAAGACATTAGAAATGGTATTGCTGGGATGAAATACCTGGCACCCAAAGTTAAAGAAGGAGAGGTTTAGTTTAGCTCACACTGTGGGAGTTTCAGTCTGTATACAGCTGGCTCTAAGGCAGTGTGGTGTGGCAGAGGGTCATCCCAGAGCCGAAACCGTTCATGACAAGGTAGACAGAAGGCAGCGGTCAGCAGCAAGCAAGCCTCCCTTTCCCTTTTAGCCCATCTAGGTGCCAAACCTTTTAGATAGCATACAGTTCTATTACTGGGAAAATTGGTCCTGAGGCCAGCAGGAATTGGCCTCTGTCCTTTGTGTTGCCAATGAAACAATTCAGATGAAGCTAGGCACAATGACACATGCCTATCATTCCAGCCCCAAGAAAGCCCGGCAGGAGGATCACAAGCTAGAGTTCCACCAAAGCAATTTAGCAGGACACTGCCTCAAAATGAATGGCAAAAAAAGAATGGCTGGGACTTAGCTCAGTGGTAGAGAATTCCTGGCTTCAGGTCCTAGTACTGCAAAACAGAAAAATAAAATAAAAGAATCGACAAGACAGATAGGTAGCACAAAGACAGAGAGTGACTACACCTGTAAGTGAGAAGTCAGACAGTGCCACAAGTGTAGGCATCTGCTTTGAGTGGGAGTGTTGATATCTTTTCTGCACAGGTGAGCAATTTGTGGGTTTCAGGGAACTATGATAATTTTCATTGTTTTGTCTACATGCTGTATATGCTCATCGTATTTTTATTGAAGGTACTCTGCAATATGGATATCTCACTGTTGCAAAATGTCTTCCTGGTTCTTTTCAAATGGTCATTGTGCTCTTGGTGGGGGTTGGGGATCTTAATCCTGTAAAAACTGACAAATGAAAAAGTCCTAATCTAAATCAGGTCTCAGTCTAAAGCTGGAAGGTCTTTAAAAGAATGTTACCCTTTCTAACAGCATTGGGCTGTAGGCCATGGCAACTGGAAATGCTATAGGCCTTGTTCTTGAAATAGATAGCTCCAAGTTGTTTGGGGTCTAAGACCTAATAAATGTCTATAAATGCATCATACACTGACATCTTGTTTCTTAACTGCAACTGCAAGGTGCACTGTTGTGGATCCTCTGTGTCCTTCAGGTCTCCTAATGTGCAACTATCAGCCTAGCTGTTCTGCATTGCCCCTTATCCCTCACTGGTTGGGTCTCTTTCTAGGTGTGCAGCTTCACCATGAAGCAATTAACACAGCTATGTATCTAAAATTTGTCTTTAGTTCAGAGAATTTACTAGACTTTTGTAGTGGATAGAATTGAAGCAATGTAGGAATTTTGAGCCTGAACATTACTGTTGGCTGGAAAGACTGACAAGTGGAAACATGAATAGCATAACAATATTAAGTCACAATATGCATGTTAATTCAAGTTAAAGTATTTTAACTTGGAACTCTATATGGGACACTTCAGTCACTTCCAAGCATTGATGTCTTGAGACTTGATGTAATCCCACTCACATATGTTTTGGATTATGCAGTTTAAAGGATAAGAAAAGTAACTATTTTCTTCAAATGAGAAACAGAACTCAAAAGAATAAACTTCCCAAAACATGAAAATTAATTTGCGTACTCTTTGGAGGCAGGGAGAGTTTGTTTTTATTAATTTCAGTATACTCAAAGAGAAAAAGCATAAGTAAAACTATTGTTTCTTGACTGTAAAACAAGTTTCCACCCTTATTTTCTCTCCCTCTGCCATCTGCCACTAAATGTGCTCAGGATCTCTGTTGGCTGTGTACCAACAGGATTTCCAAAGTGGCTAACCTGGAAGCTGGATGTATGAAAGAGCCCTCAGCCCACAGCTCTGCTTCACTAGGGTGAGAGTCAAGTCATTACCCTTGGGTGGACAAGTACAGAGTGAATCTTCCAGCAAACACCTAAAGCGCCAGGTTCTGAGCCAGGCATGGGGCAGCAGCAGATCCAGCAGATCCAGTTTCAAGTGTGGCTTGAAACTTGTCTAATTTGGGGACCTTTGTTAATAAAAAAAAATCTTAATTATAAATAAAAAGTAAGTATGAAAATAGAGAAAAAATTATGACCAATTTAAGCTTTGAAAAGCTAATAAATACCACTAAAATGACAAAATGTAGGAAATGACATATTTTATTAACTAATTGTATGACATACCATCATAATATTTTCACTATATTTTATCTATATATTAAACTTTACATATAGCAATAATTTTGTAAATGCTTTTTAGATATAAAATAAGGGATATTTTAATTAAGAATTTAGATAGTTACTTTTAGTCTCATCATTTATTATTAGTAATGTTACTTAGCCTTTTAAAACATGAGAAAACTGCTGGGCATGGTAGCACATCCCTGTAATTCCAGCACTCAGGAGGCTGAGACAGGAGAATCATCATGAATTTGAGGCCAGCCTGGCTGTAAAGTGAGTTCAAGACCAGCCTGAACTACATAGTGAAACCATGTCTCAAAAAGACAAAAAAAAAAAAAAAAAAAGATATTGGAAAACTGTTCTCAAGCTTTTTTTCAAATGTACTAAGATTTGTGGAATTTAAAATCTTAGTAATCAGAACTATTATTGCTGTCCTTGTGTAGTTAATGAGTCTCATATCTTTATTGGTTATTTCATATCAAAGTCAGTGAAAAATTTTAATACTTTATCAGTGCATTCATATTTTGAGTTATATAGAACACTACGTACTCAACGTCACATAACATTTAATATTTCTCAGGGTCATTGCCCAGAAATTCAGAAAACACTGTGCTCCTTCTGTTGGTATTCCCTATGTTTTCTACCACACCCTTTCTCCTTGCTGCTTTGGTCTTTTGTTCTGCTCTTTGGTCTCATTTTGTTTTGCTTTTTTTTTTTTTTTTTTTTTTTGTCTATTTGTTGTTATATGAAGGGGTCTGTGTTAGTGTCTGAACAGCCAGAATTATATGCAAGCTCTACAGACTAATGTGTGTAATACTGAGGTCTGGCAATGCTAGGATCAGAAGGTAATGTGATTGTACCACTGAAGAGAGAAGTGGGGTTTGAAATACAAAAACAGCCAAGAAAGACAGGATGTTCACACATTGATCATGGCTTTTGAGAATCAGTTGCAGAATTTGATAGAAAATAAGAAGGCAGGATTTCTTTTTCCTTTTCTTTCCTTTTTTAATCAGTTGCACAGCTGATATATGGCCATCTGTTTCTCTTGGTGAAATACAAATATTTGTAGATAGCCTTTAGAATTAATTAATATCAATTATAGGAAATATTGATGCAATTTAATAAAATAGAACCAGATCTTATATATTGCACTAGAAAGAAAGGAAGTCTTAACTGAGTTCTGAGAGAAGTCCTAAAAATGTGCTCCAGGTTGAGGCTGCAAACAGTTTTCACAGGCCTCCCACTACTGCTAAGTCTGTAAGTACTGAACCATATGTTTCTCTCAGGAGTAAAAATATGAAGTTAGAAATTTTACTAAGGAAAATTCTCTTGTTTTTCTTATGTCTGTTGATCAGGTTCTTAATTGTCAAAGTGCATTCATTGGTTAGTGCCCTGTGAGGCATACCCGTCAATGACCTAGTCTTTGTTTTTATTTTTTGTAGTACTTGGCTTCCCTGGAATATCATGATCTGGAAAATTATACTACTTGTTTCTTTTATACTACTTGTTTCTACATGTCTTTAAGACCTATATAGTTCTTCTTGCTTCAAAATGTTGCAACATACAAATTCAAATTCAGATAAGCCAGATATCATGAATTCTTTTGAAAGGTTAAAAGAAAAAGAGATAACAGATAGTGACCTTGATTTTACTAATCACATTAACTTAGTATTTTGGTTCTATAGTTTAGTAAATATCTATCTATCTATCTATCTATCTATCTATCTATCTATATCTATATCTATATCTATATCTATATCTATATCTATATCTATATCTATATCTATATTACAGAATGGTACTGTAGTCAGTCCTCAAATTCAATTTTAGGAAATCCTTTTTTCATATGTATTTGTTGAAAACATATCTTTTAAAATCATCTGTTTTGAAACTGCTGATAAAAATTAAGTTTGACATTTCTTGTCTTCAGAGAAATACAAATTAAAACAATGCTAAGATTCTATCTCACACGAGAAAGAATGGTAATCATTAGGAAATCAAAAAAATAGCGAATGCTCACATGGCTGGGGTGAAAAGGAGCCCTCCTGTGTTATTGGTAGAGAAGTAAAGTAGTACAACCATTATGGAAATTCCTCAAAGAGTATTATTAGAAACTCCATATGATCCAGCCATCTATCTCCCTTCTAGATATCTTCCCTAAAGAGCTCAAGACATCAGACTGTAGTGACACATTCATACCAATATTTACAGGAGCACAATCCACAGAAACTGAATCCTGGGAGCAGCTTGTGTACACATCAACAGGTAACTGGGTAAAGAAAATGTGGTATCTCTACATAATGGAATACTACTCGGCTACCAAGAAGAGTAGATTTGAGACATTTGTAGGAAAATGAATGTACTTGGAAAATACAATGCTAAGTAGAAATACAATGTC
Source organism: Octodon degus (assembly GCF_000260255.1). Lineage (NCBI taxonomy): Eukaryota > Metazoa > Chordata > Mammalia > Rodentia > Octodontidae > Octodon > Octodon degus. The sequence goes on from NW_004524654.1 coordinate 5,481,282, forward strand.
TGTAGAATCAGACACACAAATTTGAGTACGAAAGTACCTCTCATATGAATAAGACAAAAGACAAAGAGTACAGTAGGGGATAGATAGAAGGAGACAAGGGGATAAATCTCTTGCAAATGGCAAGGGGTCGAAGAGAATGTGGGTGAGAGGAGAGCAGGAGGGGACGGGAAAATAAGTACAAGTATGCTATGTACAGGAACTTTTTTTTTTTT
>NW_004524654.1:5481593-5484093 GCF_000260255.1 Octodon degus
GTGTGTGTGTGTGTGTGTGTGTGTGTGTGTGGCCAGCTCAGCCCACCAGGGGGCGGGCTGGCTGGCATGTGGTGCTGGGGGATGGAACCGCGGTCCCTGTGCTTGGCTAAGCTTGTTCTAAGTAGGTGCTTTAGACCACTGAGCCATCTCACCAGCCCTATGTACAGGAACTTAACCTCAATGCATGTGCACATTATATGTCACAAACATGAGATCGGATTAATAATAGCAACATGAACAAACATATGGAAGGGGGTTAAGAGGAGAAGGAAGGGAAGTGGGAGAAAGGAGAAGGGAATAAACAACTGAAAGAACCAATTTATATTACATACGTGTACCCTCTCCACAAGATGATTGTAAATTGCATGTATTTCAAACATGTATGAATAAAACAAACAAAAAATAGAATTGAAAGGAAAAAAGTCATTTCTGTGATTTCTTTTTTTCTCTTCCATTTATGTATTTGGTACAGGGTCTCACTATGCAGCTTGGACTCATAATGATCCACCGGTTTTCGGCCTTTCCAGCACTGGGATTACAGGCATGCGCTACCATGCCTGGACTCTGTTGCTGGCTCAGCGCACCAGGGGCCGGCGCGGCGTGGCAGGCCGGAGCAGGGTTCTGGTCCCTGCTCTTGCCAAAGCAGGCGCTTAGTCCGCTGAGTTATCCCACGAGCCTTGCTTTTTCTTAGTTTTAGTGTCTTTGATTAATGAACCCTCAAAATTTTAACTCAAATTACCTTGATGTAAGATAAATCTTCTCCAAGAAGTTGGTATTTTATCTTTTTATCCGATAGTTTTAACAGTAAGTGCACAAAGAGACAGTTCTCAGTCTGCTTTCCCACTCTGCTTCTTAAACACACTTACGGTTGATGCAACAATCAAAATGACAGAAAAGGTGACCTTTATCTTAAATGCCTGTTTCTCCTTTCCCAAAGTCACTCTTATCTATCCGGACCTGTCTCAGGTATTTTATTCTTCTAAATGTTTCCTTTCTTCGGACCTGATTTTGTGAGATCAGGGGTGCCATGATATTTATCCCTGTTTAAATTTACCTGTTCTAGGGCCAGCCAAACAGCTCAGCGGATTTAAAAAAAAGCCTGCTTAGACAGATGCAGGGGCCAGGAGTTCAATCCCTGGGCCTGCTGGGCCGGTCCCGACCCTGCGGTGCACTGAGGCTGCAATTGAGACTGGGCGTGGTGGCTCACCCCTGTAATCACAGCATTTAGGAGGCTGTAAACAGGAGGATCACTACAAGTCCGTTCTCTACTGTGAGACCCAGTGCACCCTGTACACCCTGTCCCTAATATAAAGAAAAAGAAAATTATGTTTTTTCTGTGTTCTTTTCCTCAGACTCCTAAGACATGATCATTCATGTAATTAAAGAAAAGTTGATGCAGATATCCTGAGAGTGGGAAATGTATGTAACAGTGTTATGCTGACAACTTTATAAATGTTAAAGCAGAAAAGTAAACGTGTATCATATTTATGGATTCTTAATTTTTAAATGTGATTTAGTATTTATTTAAAACAATGACTAAAAAAGTGCAGTCTACCCTTGTTTAATAATGAATAAACTCAACTCTCCATTACAGAAAAGCAATTAGTGTGATCTCAAGTCCAGAGCCTGGATGTGCATAGAGGCATAGAGGCGGAGGTGAGGAAGGAGGAAGGGGAAACAACTCTTCCTGGTGAAAAGATCCTTGGGGTGGGGAGTAGGGGGTGGGAGGTGGGGGTGGGGTTAGAGGTGGAGAGAGAGAGAGAAAGAGAGAGAGAGAGAGAGAGAATTTTCTCTTCTCTCTGCCTACAGAGTACATTTTCACTATCTTTGACCAAGAAAAATAAAAGTATATTTGAATATTACTCTTACAGGTGGGAAAAGACTTAATGAAATTGGACGACAAATTTGATTCAGAAACAAATTTTAAGAAATATTTTTAAATGTAAAGGAAATTTAGTTGACAATAGTTATCATTTATTGAACTCTGGTATGGCAAGCACAGCCAGACTTCACATACACTGAACCATTTGAGCTTTTAAAAATTGTAATTATTAGCATATATCAGTTGAACAGCATCATGGATTTCTTTGTGGTATTTCCATACATGTAAATAAAAAATGTACTTTGATCACATCCATATGTCCCAATAAATCTTTATAACCTTTAGGTAGTATAATTTTTTGTAGTCCATATTAAAGAACTGAGGTAGTTACAGGTTAAGAAACTCTAATCTGGGCATGCTGGCACACATTTTTTTTTTTTTTTTTGTATTTTTTAGGGAAGGGTCTACAGGGTATTCAGGGTCTCACTACTAGATCAGACTTTAGTGATCTGCCTGTTTACAGCCTCCAAAGAGCTGGGATTACAGGTGTGCACCACCATGCCCAGTCTCAATTGTCATCTCAGAGTGCCCCAGGGGCGGGGCTGGCACAGCAGGCCCGGGGATTGAACCCCCAGCCCTTGTGCCTGCTTGCAGGTGCTTTAATCTGCTGAGTTTTTT
>NW_004524654.1:5489093-5490473 GCF_000260255.1 Octodon degus
ACCATGGATTTAGCCGCTGCCTTCTCACATTTCTGTGATCAGACAATGCTCATCTTTTGAGTGAGTTGGGAATTGCTTTGTCAACCCCTGTTCATTACAGTGACTATTCTTGATTCTCTATCACTCAGTACACACTGTGCAAGGTGCCATAATGGGCGCTTTTTGTTGTTTCAGGTCTTGTTTTGTAGACTAGGTTAGCCTTGAACTCACTGTGCACCCCGGGCTGAGCTCAAACTTGTGTTCCTCTTGTCTGAGCCTTCGGAGTGCTGGGATTATAGGCAGCCACCACCACATTTGGCCTGGGATGAGCAATTTTTGAGGCATCTTGATACTAAAGTGTCTAGAGGTGCTGTCTGTCTCTACCCATTATAGTTTTCCCCAAATCCCTGATAGCAAACCAGGTCCCAGTGTAACTGAAAGATTTATGGCTCTTCTTGGTGATGTGTTCCTTCTAGGGAAAGCACAAGCACTTTGCAGACTCCTGTTGTTACCTGTTGTTAGCTTCCCATGCAGATGTACAAACACACATAGGCCTGAACTGAGCTATCATTGTTAGACAGGCACTTGGCCAGCTCAACTAGCACCACATTCCTTATGTTTAGGTTTCTGGTATGAGACAATGCAGATTTTAGAACAATTCTGAAGCTTTTGAAAAGGATTAAATCTACTCCTGTGGGACACTGTTGTGTAAGAGCCTGAAACAAGTGATCTGGCTGCACTAATGCTCTAACACATTTACCTAAAAGGAAACCAGACCCCTGCCTGATCCATTTACCAAACTTCTCAAGGCTCCATTTCATTTCGTATCACAACTGGGAGGGACTCTGCCTTGCCAGTGGTTCGATGTGTTCACTGTAGAGCTCCAAGCCCAGAAGTATGGGGCGGTACCCCCCACCCCTTCATCAGTTATTTCCTACTGCTTTTCTCTCTGGGAAGCTCCTCCCACCTCGATGTATTTGCGTACTGTGCCTGTTCCTTCCTCTCTTCTCAACTTCTTATCCTTGAGATCTCAGGTGAAATATCATTTTGTCTCCTTTTGATTCAATATTTTAACATGTATGCTAATTTGTTTTATTTATACTACTGGTTTAGTAGCTTTCCTTTTCCTTCCAGAGCAGGTTGGGTTTTACTGTTACATACTGCCATTGCCTACTAAACAGATCGCTCGTCACTTTTCTCATGATTAAGACTTACAGAGGGGCTGGGGAGATGGCTCAGTGGAATAAGCGCTTCCCTGGCAAGCGCAAGGGCCTGAGTTCAATCCCCAGTTCCGCAAAAAAAAAAAATATTGGGCCGGGGAGATGGCTCAGTAGAATAAGCGCTTCCCTCGCAAGTACAAGGGCCTGAGTTCAATCCCCAGTTTCCGCAAAAAAAAAAAAA
>NW_004524654.1:5490573-5492991 GCF_000260255.1 Octodon degus
AAGCGCTTCCCTGGCAAGCGCAAGGGCCTGAGTTCAATCCCCAGTTCCGCAAAAAAAAAAAAAAAAGACTTACAGAATTCTGTTTTCAATGTTTACATTTAAACTATAAGATTCTTGGAAACAAGAACTATATTTATCTTGTTACCATTACGTTCTCTGTGTGTAACAAATACCTAACAAATACCCTGCACTTAGTACTTTCCACAAGAAAGGTTGAATGGATGATCTGCCTTAGTTAGCTAAGCAGCTTCTTTAATTCTGAATATTTACTCACCATGTCCCCATCCCTTAGACATGATCCTCAAGACAGTCTGGACTAGGAGTGGAATCAAACGACAGATAGAACACTGAGATCTGTCCTCTGGGGACTCAGTCTTTGTTTTTAACCAAAATCTTCATGCTTTTTCCTTAAGATGGATTTTCTCCTAGGAGGTATCTTCATCCTTCCCTGATAAATTTGAGCCAATTTCCTCAGCACATATTCCTCATCAAGATGGCCAGTAATATAAGGAGGTAATTTCTGGAGCCTGTTAATGTGCAGTGTTGTCGCATTTCTCACTTCCAATTCATTCATATACTTTGAATCTGAACTTTTCTTTTTAATCACTTATTTCTTGATTACTTGGTTTTTGGTAGTGATACATCAAAATCACTTAGGCATGAAAGCCTTACATATGCTTCATAACTCTCTTGAAGTTTTGGTCTTTTATGATCAGCCTAAGTAGCTTTCTCAGAGGCTCTGAGGTCTGGGCAGAGATACAACAATGCCTTCCTGGAGGGCAGGCCCTGCTCACATGTTCAGAATCAGAGGTCATAAGGGCATCGCTCTCAGGGTCACAAGCTAGCTAGCCCCTGATTGTTCCTGCACCTCCTATTCTGTATAGTTTTTATTATGATTAATACAGAATTCTGTTTTAAATGTTTACATTTAGACTATAAGATTTTTGGACACAAGAACTATATTTATCTTGTTACCATTACGTTCTCTGTGTGTAACAAATATCCTGCACTTAGTACTTTCCACAAGAAAGGTTGAATGGATGATCTATCATAGTTGGCTAAGCAGCTTTTTTCAAGTTGCTATTTTATACTTCTATAGCATTTAAAGTATTTTTGCTCTTCATGTTATTTCTGCATTACAGAGCTAAATTTGGAACTTGTCATTGTAAAGCCAAAGATGAATCCTCAGGATGACTGCTTAGTGGGATGAAGTTTCCTTTTGGGATATTTCATTTTGGAGCTAGAGTAGACTGTAAATTGTGAATGTACCAGTGTCACTGAATTGTGCAATTTTAAAGGTTTAATTTAATGTTATATGAACTTTATCTCAATAAAAATAATAGCAATACTACTGTAGAAACATAGAATTTTGATTGCAAGAAAAGTCCAGAAGCTTTAGTGTGTTATCGCTGAGGTCAGTCCTAGAGAATCTGACTGTCTGACACCCAAGACCTTGCGCTTGCCAGGCAGGCCCTATACCACGGAGATATATGTCCTGGAAGAAAATGAAAATAACTCTGGAATGATTTTTGAATGCATCCTTTTTGGGGCCTTTTTTTGAGATAGAGTCTTGTTCTGAATTTCAGGCTGGTATCAAATTCACAGCAATCTTCCTGCTTAAACGTCCCCAGCTTGGGGATTACAGGCATGTGGAATATATCCTTTTCTTTTGATATTTTTATAGAAAATTCATTAATCAGAAGACTTTCGTTATATTTCAGAATATATGAAATAGGTTTTTTTCTTTCCCCCCAAGAAGTTTAATCATACTCAACTTGCAACATATACATTCTGGATGAATTTCATGGGCTATACTATTCTCACTACAAATGAATTAATTTAGCCAACATTTTTTTTTTTTTTTTTTGCAGAACCGGGGATCGAACTGAGGCCCTTGTGCTTGCCAGGGAAGCACTTATTCCACTGAGCCGTCTCCTCGGCCCCAATAATTTTTTTTAGTATCTTCTAAGTGTAAGGATAAATGCTGAGATAAATAAGACCAATCTCCATACAAATGTTTATACTCGAATAATTATATTTAATGTGCAGAAGATCATGTTTCAAATATAGAAGGAGCTATGTTGGAAGGTGAAGATGATCCTCAAGCTATTAGGAGTGATTTCCATTTTCTTCCATTATGCTTATTTCTCTGTGCTAATAAATTTTGCTTCTAGAAATTGTTTTTAAGGATCTGGGATATAGCTCAGCAGCACAGCTCTTGCTGGCAAGCACAATGTCCTGAGTTAGATTCCAGGTATAAAAAAGGAGAAGGAGGACGAGGAAGAAGAAGAGGAGGAGGAGGAAGAGAAGAAGAAGAAGGAGAAGGAGAAGAAGAAGAAGAAGAAGAAGAAGAAGAAGAAGAAGAAGAAGAAGAAGAAGAAGAAGAGGAGGAGGAAGAGGAAGAGGAGGGGGAGGAAG
>NW_004524654.1:5493091-5500659 GCF_000260255.1 Octodon degus
GAGAAGAAGAAGAAGAAGAAGAAGAAGAAGAAGAAGAAGAAGAAGAAGAAGAAGAAGAAGAGGAGGAGGAAGAGGAAGAGGAGGGGGAGGAAGATGAGAAGGAGGAGAAGAAGAAGGAGGAGAAGAAGGAGAAGAAGAGGAGGAAGAGGAGGAAGAAGAGGAAGAAGAAGAAGAAAAGAAGAAGAAGAGGAAGAATAAGAAGAGGAAGAGGAAGAAGAAGAAGGGGGAGAAATTTTTTAGAAGTAGAAGCTTTAGGTAATAAATTAAATCCAGCTATCTTCAAATGGTATGGGGGATGGGTGTCAGATTGTGATAACACACTAAAATTCCTGGACTTTTCTTGTGAGCACAATTTTTTTGTTTCTAAAACAGCATTGCTGTTTACTTATTTGCATTGTCATGGTCACTACTATATTCTGAGCATAAACCACATGTTTGCCATATTGAACAAAGTCAGCAAATATTTATTCTGATAAATGAACAAAGCTTTCCATAACTGTTTGCAAGCCTCACTGGTTTAAATGATTGCCATGTGGTTCTATGTCAACTTGAAATGAAGCTAGGAACCATTATGATGGAACAGAGGCTGAGATGCCAAAATAAATTTCTGGTATGGTCAACTATTACTGTTTGTAGCATGACATATTTCTATGGACTTATCATGCGATCCTGATCTAAGCAGAATAGCAGAATGTTTGCATGAAATGAGAAATTGTTATCAAGGAAAAAATCTAAGCTCTTAAGCTTCATGTACTCTTAGTCAATTTAAAAATCATGAATTTTAGCGGTCACACATATGCAAAGTACCTTATTAGTTTCTCATCAGTTTTGTGTACATGATACCAGTCACCTAGGTTATTTCCCAGGAACCTGAAGGCCATTTTTGCCAAACACTGATCCTTAATTTGAAGGCACAGAAATCTGATGGGTGACTAAAATGGGACTAAAAGAATGGGTGACTGAAAGAATGGGTGACTAAAAGAATGGCATCTCTGTCATCAGATTATGTCTGTCTCTTGTTGTTTTAACCCTTTGGTCAGCTTCTACACAGCCCTGAACATAGACATGTTGATCATGTAAAAATACTTACTCCACGACTATAATGCAGGGTTAATCTGGACTATTGTTGAGTGGAGTGTAAGGTTCCTTTGCGAAAGACAAGCGAGTGAAAGCAATGAAATCCTTTATTTCTGGGCTCAGGAGGATGGCCAAAAGGGAATATCCAGAAACCTTCAAGGCAGAGTCGGGAGTCTTTATCAGGTTGGGCTAGGGGCAGAGTTTACATGGATGATACAGTAACACAACAAGCGCTAATCGGGCAGGTCTGGCCCGAGGAAAAATAAAAAGAGGAAGTTCATCATAATTCGGATAAAAAGCCGGAAGTCAGTCTAGGAGGGGCCCATCCTCGTTGGTTTTGGGGTCCCGGTGCCATGCTGATTCGCCCCGTAATGACCTGGTGGACCACTGCATGGGCGCAGACCCGTCATGGAGCCTGTATGTGTTTTGTTTTCTCTTTGTCTCTCTTTTCTGCCTCCACCTTTGTTCTTCTTCAGAAGCCACTAAAGGCTTCATAGGAATTACCACACTTTAGCCCACTCCTGCAAATTATAAATTCCTGCTGCTGTCTTCGTTCAGGATGCAGCTCGATCTCTCTCTTAACTGTTGACTCCTTTCAGCTGAAACTCCAATTCAGCAAAAGCCCCTCCCTCCTCCCCCTGCAAGCTTTGTCTGTGTAGGAGTGTATGTTCTGGCAATATTTGGCCCAGTCTCATTCCTGTCATTTCTGAGGTAAAAGTGCTTGTCATCTGGAATAACAAAGAAGTGCCTAGTTTGATGTCTATGATCTGACAAGAGAAATTAAACACATTTTTTCTTATCCTGAGTGTGTAACTGTCAATTTCATGTCACATCTTTGGATTCTCTGTTTTTAATTTATTTAGCTTGCTCACAAAAGAGGTGGGGGCAGAAGGATATAGAAAAAACCCTATAGAAGACAGCATCTACCCTCCTTGGTAGTTCCTAAGTCCTCCTTGTTCTCCAGTGAACCAGACTTCTATCCTTAAATCTACTGTGTGTCCAGGCACTTGGATTTAGTAGCCTGGCTTTGTCTTAATTTGCCTCATAACACCCTCACTTAAGGCTACTTCCAGCTTTCAGTCCTCACCCACTCTTGACCTGAACTATGGTGAAAAAGAAATGGCAATCTTACCCTGAAGCCTAAAAACCATAAGTTAAACAAGCATATACTTCTGACAAGGGAAAGGGTAAAGCTATTGAGACCTTGGTAATTTCAATACATTTTTCTGCCTTCCCTGCTTTCTGCTCTGCTTTTCCGATACAGACAGGTCACTTAGGGCCTCTTTTGGAGGGCCTTCAGCTGCTCCGACTCTAGACTACTTTCTTCATGAAAATTCTTGCCAATTAAATCATGCTAGGTGCTAAGTATGGTGACACAAGCCTGTAATCACAGCACTCTGGAAGGTGGAGGCAGAAAGACTGAAAGTTTGAGGCCAGCCTGGACAATTTAGCAATTTAGTTAGACTAAATGCAAATTTAACAAAAGTTACCAGATACCAACTCAATTTAAAAATTATTTCATTTCTATACAGCATTACCAATTAGCAAATAACACAGATGCACATATGCACAATATCTATGAATCAATCCATCTCATCCATGTTCATCTCATCCACATATTTTTTAAGACATGGAATACTTAGTTATTAGTCTAACAAGATACATGAAAGGACTTTAACAAAAAGATAGAAGTAGAAGACTCATTGTAAAGGTATGGACTGTTCCTAATTTAGTATATTGAAATGATGTAATCTCAAAATCTCCAGCAGATTTTTTTTTAAAAAGTGGAACTTGATTTTCATATTCTAAAATTAAAATGGAACTACAAAAGATTAAAAATAGCCATGATACTCTTTAAGAGGATGAGTGAATATGGAAGACTTGCCCTATCACATTTAAAGACATTAAAAAGCCATAGTTTTTAAAGGATTATAGTATTGATGCTGAATAAATGGGACAGAATAAAAACTCAGAAGAAGATACTGGAGTATTTGATACTAAGTATATGACAGATGTGGTTTTTCAGATGACAGGAGGATGGAATTTTCAAGAAAGCTGAATAAAGGTATACAAATGGGGAAGAATTGCATTGATCTCTACTGAAAACTACAAACAAAATAAATTTTTTATGTTTTATTTTGAAGAGTAAAAACAGAAGCAAAAACAAATAGAAGAAAAGACAGAAATAGGGTATCACAATGCATTTGTTATGGATTTTCAAAACAGGAATAGTTAACTAACAATGGTTGTTATATTATCTATTTTTATCATCAAATCTGTTGCTCAGATTAACAGATATAGCAATGCCAAATTGGGGAAATGACTGAATATTGGAACTTGCTTTCAAGAAATCTAATATTTTTCCTTGTCTTTTTTTTTTTTGTTTTAATGTATTTTAAAGAGACTATAATAATTGATAACATATTAGGAACAGTACACATTTAGAAGACCAAGATGAGTGACATTCATCCATGGCTTTTGTATTACATATTGCTGTCCTTGATGTAGTTGCTCAGATCACAGGTATCAGCACAAAGTTCGTCAAGGTGAAAATTCTAATCATGAACTGCTATTTTTCAAAAAAATTGATGGAAATTATGAGAACAATCGTCTCAGCCATCCTGTATATATATATTTGCACTTTCTTTTTTCTTTTCTTTCTTTCTTTCTTTCCTTTCTTTCTTTCTTTCTTTCTTTCTTTCTTTCTTTCTTTCTTTCTTTCTTTCTTTCTTTTTTTTTTTTCAGAACCGGGGATTGAACTCAGGCCCTTGAGCTTGCCAGGGAAGTGCTCATTGTACTGAGCCATTTCCCCAGCCCCAAAGCCTTTTCTTTCTTTCTTTCTTTCTTGCTTGCTTGCTTGCTTGCTTGCTTGCTTGCTTGCTTGCTTGCTTTCCTTCTTCAGTACCGGGGATTGAATTCAAGACCCTATCCTTGCCAGACAAGTGCTTTTTCTACTGAGCTATCTCCCTGGCCCACTTGCATGTTTTTCCCTCCTTCCTTTTTTCCTACTTTTCTCCTTTCTCTCATCTTCATTATTTAATCCTTAATTTAAGTTTGTTTTCATTTTATTTTATCTATTATACCTTTCAGGTTTTATTTATTCTCTCAGGTTCTTACACTAGGGAGACAATCTGATATTTACACACGTGGGGCTGATTTATTTCATTTTGAAACCCAAGCATTTCAATCTTACACGTAATCTTTTCATACGCATTAGGAGATATATAGGGGAAAATTTATGGAAGCAGTGTTGCTTATAGCCCCTGTATTAGTAAAAATTCTCCAGAGAAACAGTTTGTGTGCATGTGTTTGTGTGTGTGTGTGCCCATGTGTGTGTAAAGAGATTCATTTTAAGGAAATAGCTCAGGCAACTGTGGAGGCTTGGTGATTCCAATATTTAATGGGAGAGGCCAGCAGACTAGAACTGAAAAAAAGTATTGGGGTTTATGTCTAAAGGCAGTTTGCTTGTGAACCAAGAAGATCTAATACTACAGATAAAGTCTGAAGGCATTCTGTTGGCAAAATTCTTTCGCTCATGGAAAGGAGGTCTTTTACTCTTCCAGGCCTTCACCTTGATTGGAAGAGGTTCATGCCCAGTGTGGAAGGCAATCTATTTTATTCAAAGTCCACTAAATATGTAAATTTCATTTTAAAACCTCACAAAGCATCAAAATAATAATGATCAACTAACTGGGTACTAAGGCTAAACCAAGTCAACAAAAATCACAGTCCAAACCTAGAAATAATTTGGATGAACCTAAATATCCATTATCCCTCGAAGAATAAACTGTGAACTGTATGTACAATAGAAATGCAAGGGCTGGGGAGCTAGCTCATCAGCTTAAGCGCCTGACCTGCAAGATCCTAAACTCAATCCCTGGTATCAAAGAAAGAAAGAAAGAAAGAAATACTAAAAAGTGGCATGATGTAACTGGTGTTAATTGCTCCATTATAGACTTTTTTTTTTTTTCATTTTTTGAGGGAAGGACCTACGGGGTGTTCAGGGTCTCACTACTAGATCGGACTCATAGTGATCCTCCCAACAGCTGGGATTACAGGCGCATGCCACCACGCCCAGTCTCATTACAGACTTTTTTCTGCCTTCTTTAGTTGTAATTCTGAGGAAGTGTTTTGAAATTTTCAATAATATTTGTGGATCTATGATTTTTACCTCCAGTTTTTTGTATTTGTCTTATGCAGTTGAGTACTTTGTTTAGGGAAATATATATTAAGAACTACTAGTTCTTGTTTGAGAACTGTCTTTTCCATCATTATATCATAACTATAATCCTTGTTTACTCTGAAGTACAAATTGAAGTGTTAAATAAATATAGTTTGAGCACGTGTTGTTGAGTCAGTGCTAGACTGGTATATCTGTTTGCATAATTTTATATTTAATTTATATTTTTACATTTACCTCATATTTGTTGTATTTGAAAAGTATTTATATACTTGCCAACTATAAATTAAAGAGAGGGAAAAAGAAATGCTAAATTACTATTGTGATAAGTAGCTTTCCTAGCTGCCCATCATGAACTCTGCCACACCCCATGATAATATAGACAGAATCTGTGATTTCTTTTTTTTTTTTAAATGTATTTAGTTGTTGCAGGGTCTCACTACACAGCCTGGACTTGTGGTGGTCTTCCTGCTTTCAGCCTCCCCAGCACAAGGATTATAAGTGAGTGCCAGTATGCCTGGACCCTAGCTGGCTCAGCCTGCCCCAGGGGGCAGGGCTTGGGTGGCATGTGGTGCCTGGAATTGAACAGAACTGCACTCCCTGCACTTGCTGAAGCTTGCCTAAGCAGGTGCGTTAGTCTGCTGGGCTATCTCACCAGCCCAGTATGACTTACTTCTAACTAATGGAATGCAGCCAAAATCATGGAAGGTTCTCATTCTCTCTCTCTCCTCTCTCTCTCCCCCTCCCCCTCTCTCCTCTTTTCTCATATATATATATATATATATATATATATATATATATACATATACACATATATATGTATATGAATGTGTATATGTACATTTATCTATTTATCTTTCCTGCTGCTCTGGAAGAAGAAAGCTGCCATGAATTCTAAAGCCATAAGAAAATGAATTTCTGCCCAAAATCTGAATGAGTTTAGTAGCAGATGCTTCCCCAGTTGTGCTGCCAGAAGAGAATGCAATCTGGGTGATGCTTTGATTATAGCCTTGTAACACCCTGGGGGAGGAAGCAGTTGAGTCACATCTGGATTCTTGACCCATGGAAACTGTGAGACAATAAATATGTGATGTTTTAAGTCATTCAACTTGTGATAATTTCTTATGCAGCACAGAAAACTAGTACAACTGTACAGAAATAAAAATCAACAAATTGCAGCCACAGGGCTGGTGAGATAGCTTAGAGAACTAAGCACCCAATTTGGCAAGCACAGGGACCAGGGTTTGATTTCCAGTCTTCCACGCTGAGCTGGCCCTGTCCCTGGGGTGCAATGAGCCAGTCAATGAGTCCAGGTGTGGCGGTGAATGCCTGTAATCCCAGAGTTGGGGAGACTGAAAAAAGGAGGATCACTATGAGTCTGAGCTGTGTAGAGACCCTGTACCAAATACATAAATTGAAAAAAAAATTGCAGCCACATGTGTCAACAAAGATGAATCTTATAATAATGAGCAAAATAAAGGAGCAAATGACAAATAATACAGACGATACTATTGCACTTGCATGGACAATAGGTAAAACCCAATCAAATATGTAATTTAGGGAGGCATACACAAATAATATAAACTAAAGCAGAGGAAAATATATCACAAAAGATAAGATCATGAGTTACTTCTGGAAGAGAGTTTAAGATATATGCAGAGATTCTAAAATATTAGAACTTTTTTGGGGGGGTGCCTTGAACTGAGCTATATCCTCAGAACATTTTGTATTTTTCATTTTGAGTTAACATCTTGCTAAGTAGTGTAGGCTGGGCTCAAACTTGCAATCCTCTTGCCTCAGCCTCCCAGAATGCTGAGATTACAAATGTGGACCATCAAACCCATAATAACAATATTCTAATTCATAACTAAAGCTCACTTTATGATTATTCTTTAAATGTTTATTTGAATAATGTATATTTCTGTATGTGCACTACATATTTCACAAATATTAAATAAAAGAATTTTGTTTAAAAAATATACCAAGAATATTCCTATATTTATCATCAGCCTCCTCTCCAGCCTAGTCTTCCTCTGAAATAGAGTGACTTGAGAGCAGACTAGTCTAAATCAAATCTTAGTTCTGTTACTGCTGCGCTATAAGATCTTAGGCAGAATGCAGAACTATAAGAACAATATCCACTTTGGAGGTGAAGTGCCTACACAAGAACGACAGTTGAAAAATCATTATCTTGTCTGATAGAAAATAAATATAGGGGCCTGCCCATTAGCTCAGGTGTTTAAGTGCCTGCTGAAACAAAGCAGTCAGGCTCAGGATGCTGTGGTTTGATTCCCTCATCCTCAAGCCAAAC
>NW_004524654.1:5500845-5506264 GCF_000260255.1 Octodon degus
TATATATATAACAATTATGAGTTCTAGCTATGTGTATAAATAGTATTAATGTTTTTAAATGATACAGATCATCAGCATAGAGAAACTGGTACATTATCAAGTTAGAGCACTTTAGTAATGAAAATACTGTGATAAATATATACCTTGTGTTGGTGTGTGGATGTGTTAAACAACATCAAATAAACAGCCAACTATTTATGTTATTTAAATATTTGCAGTAGCATTGAATGTATTAAAGTTGAAGTAATAGAAAAGTGTAGTGTTAGGATAAAGTTAAAACAAAAAGGATAACATTCAATAAAGTGACATAACTTAAAAATTAGGGCCAGCCAAATAGCTCAACAGACCAAATTGCCTACTTAGGGCAGGTATAGGGACTGGGGTTCTATCCCTGGCACCACAAGCCATGCTGGCCCTACCCCTGAGACTGTGAATGAGACTGGGCATGGTGGTGCATGCCTGTAATCCCAGTGTTTTGAAGGTTGAAAACAGGGGGATCACTAAGAGTCGGATCTGTGTAGTGAGACCCTGTAGACCCTGTACTAAATGCATTAAAAAAACATTAATAGGTAAATGGCTGGGGAGATAGCTGGGTGGCATAAGTGCCTGCCTGGTAAACTTAAGGTCCTAAATTCAGTCTCCATTACTATATGCCATGCTGGCCCTGGAACCAGGGGTGGTGGCTCACACCTGTAATCCCAGCACTGGGGAGGCTGAGATAGGAGTATCACTATGAGTCCAAACTGTGTAATGAGATCCTGTATCAAAATAATAATAATAAAAAAATTAGTAGGTACTGATTTAATTTACAGAAATGTATCTAATGATAGAATTTCAAGCAGGATTATAGACAGATGCTGAAACTACTAGTGCAGGGTCAAGAATGTAGGGAAAGTTTGGAGACACAGGAACCTAAAATCTCAACACATGGACTATTTCTCTAACCAGAGGGTTTTTCCAGAGTTGTTCAGGCTCTGGAGAAAAGAGGAGAATAATACAAAAGACTTTTTAAAGAAGAAAAGTATTGGAAAGACTAGATCATAATTAGAAAAATATGACTGTAAATTAATTTCCCTTTACAATGTAAGCTGCTTTCATTTTTTTGTCTTACATTTTTTTCCCAAAGCAATTGTAGCTTAATGATTTACTACAGTATGGGAGAGAGACTGACTAATCTCAGGGTGAGTCTGGACCTTGTGTGCCGAGGTCTGATAAATGTTCAGTAAGCATGAAAAGCGTAACAGTGAAAGAGCATCAGCTTCCATAGAATGGCATCCAGTTGTTTTGATGCCAGCAAGTCCAAGGTGACACTGTTCTGAGAGTTCTGTTTTGATAGTCTTCTTTACTGAAGCCAAAAGAAGAACGATACATCATTTCAAACCAAAGGTCAGTGTAAAAGAAGGCCAGAGAACAAAAGGAAAGGACTGGATGACTTTTATCATTTTCAGAGTAGAGCAGATTGAAACATGGAAGAAAGCAGTTCCAATGCCATGTGGGGTAGCGGCCAGGGTAGGAGCGGGAGGCTGACGTGGCAGTGCAGTTTTTGGGCAACATTGTTGTCCAAAAGGAAAATTATATTGTTTATTCCACTTTAACATGGCAAAAATTAGAGTACATCAAAGCGTGACTTTTTTTCTCTACATCATTTTAATTTTCTATTTAAATAGGTTAACATATTCAGATACTTTGGAAGGTGACAAATTGAAGGACCATGTCCAGGCACCAATTCTAATTAAGGTACTGGCACCACTTCTTTAATCTGAACTGTAAACCATCACTGTTCTTTTTTTTTTTTTTTTTTTTTTAATGTATTTAGTACAGGGTCTACAGGGTCTTACTACACAGATTGGACTCATAGTGATCCTCCTGTTTTCAGCCTCCCAAGTGCTGGGATTACAGGCTCATGCCACCATGCTCAGTCTCAATCACAGTCTCAGGGCGCCAGCATGGCACTCCAGGGATCAAACCCCGCCGTTGCACTCTACGTAAGCAGCTTTAGTCTGCTGAGCTGTCTGGCCAGCCCTACAGTTCTTTTTTTTAAAGATAATGTTTAAAAATTTATTTATTGGATACAGGGTCTTACTATGCAGCTCAGACTCATAGTGACCCTCCTGTCTCAGTCTCCCCAGCACTAAGATTACAGGAGTGGGCCACCATGCCTGGTTATGCCTGTATGATACCGGAAATCGAGTTTAGGTCCTTGAGCTTGCAGGCAGGCACTTAGGACACTGAGCTATTACCCTACCTCATCCATCACAACTCTGTTTAAAGAGAAAGGCCATGTCAAGAACACTATGACCTCAACAAATTCATTTTAGTTTCTCCAGTTATAAAGCAAAAGGAGAAATTACTCCTCTCCTTCATGTAGCTGGAACATATTGTGGCTACACATTGGAGAAATCAGTGCTTTTTTCAGAAGATGATATATAGACCTATCGTCCCTGCCAGAAAGTGGCTTATTAAACTTTAGTCAAAGGGCTGGCCAAATAGCTCAGTGGATTAAAGCTCCTACAAGCAGGCACAGGGGCCGGGGTTTCAATCCCCGGACCTGCCATGCTGGCCCTGCCCCCGGGGTGCGCTGAGACAGTGATTGAGACTGGGCATGGTGGCACACGCCTGTAATCCCATCTCTTGGGAGGCTGTAAATAGTCAGATCACTACAAGTCTCATCTAGTAGTGAGATCCTGAACACCCTGTAGACCCCCACCCTCCAAAAAAGCTTTAGTCAAGACCACACTCTGTTGTTACCTTGAATTATGGTATCTACCCACTTTCTTGCAAGACATTTTGAGATAGCAACAGTGATAGCAGGTGAGAGAATTTTAAGTGTTTCGTGTTATTAAATTGTAAGAAATGTAAAAATATCAGTCTACCTTTAAATAGTTCACAGTATCAAAAAAGAGAAAAGCTTCTGGTATCACAAGGTTTACAATGTAATCTCTCTAAGGAGATCACTTGATATGGAGTTACTCAACTGTGCACATGACCTTTCAAGTAGAGCACTGCCTTTTAATGCTGTGAATGGTCATGTAAGTATTCATTACTTAAGATCAAATTTCATATACATTATTTACGAAGTCAATATAATAATGAAATAATTTTCTTAAAAACTTCTGATCTTATTTCCAGATAGATCTTGAATTAAAAAACAAACAAACAAACAAACAAACAGGTATCAACAGAGCCCCTGAGAAACTAAAGTTTAGCTAATGTCACAATCTGTTCAATGGAATTAGTAAACCTTTCCAACAGCTGTTCTTCCATTTTCCCTGGCAGCATCAGGTGGCTCTGACAGGCGGTAACCGAATCCATTTAACATTAGGTGCAACTCTAAGATAACACTGATGACAGAAACAGGTGAATCCAATGCGCTGAGCCATGATTAAGTAGGGGAGTCACGTTGCTTGCTGCACATGATGCCCCACTGCAAATCTTCATTGCATAGTTTGAATTTCATTGAAATAACAACGTGTAGAAAAGAGCATCTCAGGAAAAAGAGTTCAGCGTTGGACAGACTTAGATTTAAATTCCAGCTTATCATGTACACCAGCCTCTCTGAGCCTTGCTTACTCATCATTCATAAAATGAAAATACAGAAAATATCATTTTCCTGGGATTGTTTGGAAATTAAAAAGATGCAAACAGCCTATTTATCACAAGACTAGAGGTTCAAAAAATGTTAGTTCCCTTCCTTCATTTGCCTTTTGGCTTTTCTTGTTAAAATTTCAGTTCATTTTATTATAGCATCTTTCAAGTCTTGATGCTTAGTTAGTGACATGTAATTGATAGTATTGGGCTCTATATTTTGGCCAAGTCAAGAGTTTCTTTGGTGCTGCTTAGTACATTGCCCAAACAATCTACAAGGTCACAGTCTGCATCATGGTGTAGAGCATATAATTCATCACTATTTTTATGTCATCATGTACAGGCCTTTTTTTGTTAGTTAATACTGCTCTGGGAGGCCAAGGAAAGAGGGTTACAAATTCCAGCTCCAACCTGGACAACTTAATGAGTTAGAAACACTTTGACTCAAAATAAAACTATAAAAAAGACTAAGTGGATAGCTCAGTGCAAAGGCCCTGGGTTCAGTCCCAGCACCGCCAAGACAAACAAACAAAACCAACTCAATTGAATTTTGAGGACCGAACAAAAAAGATCCTAGAAGTGTGGCTCAGTGGTAGGAGGAGAGAGTGTATGCCTAGCATCATGCAGGAGGGCCTGGGTTGAATCTCTAGTACCACAAAAAACAAGCAGCAGAAATGGCCACAAGAGAATTCTCACCACAACTAAAAGCTGCGTAAAGTAGATTACACGTAACTAGCTTTTACTACAACCTTTCTCATTAGTGAGATGATCTGGATCAAGCAGGCCACCATAAACTCTGTGGTCCCCCTAGAAAGGCCCTTTGGACCTATTCCATAAGAAGCAGGAGGCTAGACTATTTCATAAAACACAGGTCTCAGTGAATATACATGGCAAATAATACTCAGTGAATATACATGGCACTTTCAGAGGATCACTAAAATGACAAACCGGAATATAGACATTGAAATAAACTCTTCCCCTTCCCTTCCCTTCCCTTCCTTCCTTCCTTCCTTCCTTCCTTCCTTCCTTCCTTCCTTCCTTCCTTCCTTCCTATCTTTTACAGAGAGAATAGCAGGCTACAATAAAACTCACAAGCTGCAATAAGATTAATTAGACATTAAGGAGATTAATATTGTTAGACATGTGACCAAGAAATTCCTCTAGGTTTATGGCAAGAGCTAGAGATTAGAACTGAATTGGGCCTAAACACATATGATAATCTCCAAAGCATGTCTGAAATGTGGTGAAAGATTTATCTGAGGTTCAGTTATTCCATATCATTCAATTTGTTTTTCACTTGTTCAATTAAAATTAACTCAAATAATTTTATTAATCCTCAGCTATCATAAGGTCCAATTTTAATATCACCTATTTATCTTTCTGTTTGTCTAATCTTTGATATGTATACAAACATAAAGAGCTCTAGAATAATAGTCACCTAAGGTTAGCAACGGCTATTTTTTTTAATGGTAAAAGGGAAAGTTTTTCTTTATTATGAATTTTATAAACATTAAGCATAGTGACACACAAAGTTTCCAATTCTACTAAGGTCATTTCATTCTCCATTAAACAATTAAATAAGATATTTATCTTTACCACAACAGGTTACTAGAGGTATTGGCGAGTTACCAGCTCCATGAAAGTGTAAAGTAAACAAATGCACCTGTTGAGAAAAAGAAGATTCTGGGAACCTGAAAGTGGCTCCCTAGCTAGCCTTTTTTTTTTTCCTTTAGCTAGTCTTTGATGGCACTACATATATATTGCTATTATTATTATTTTTTTTATTTTAACATTTATTGTGTGTGTGTGTGTGTGTGTGTGTGTGTGTGTGTGT
>NW_004524654.1:5506364-5516499 GCF_000260255.1 Octodon degus
TGTGTGTGTGTGTGTGTGTATGTGTGTGGCCAGCTCAGCCCACCAGGGGGCGCGGCTGGCTGGCATGTGGTGCTGGAGGATTGAACCGCGGTCCCTGTGCTTTGCCAAGCTTGTTCCAAGTAGGTGCTTTAGACCACTGAGCCATCTCTCCAGCCCAGTAATAGATTTTGAAACACAGCACCACAATTTTAGCAAGCACTCAATTTATAAAATAGATGTACCAAGAATGCATGGACAGAAGGACTCAGAGGTAGAGCAACTACATCATGTCTTATGGAGGAGAGAAAGAGCTTGGCTTAAAAGACAAGTAGCTTCTCATGTGCATAGTACACCCTGGACCATAGGAACTAGCAGCAGCAGATTGAGAAATTACCTTTTTTTTTTTCCAGTAAGACCAGAGTGAGGGGTTTTTGTGTGTTTATTTGTTTTCTATAGTATACATTTGTAGTACATAGCATTTACATTCTTTGTGTGGAGTTAATACATGTATGTAACATTTTAATGCCTTTTTGTCTTGAAAACCTTACTTCAATATGGAAATTATGATGCAAAGAACAATATCATCTGGGGAAGGAGTTGCTACAAATTTGAGCTGCTAGTCACCAAATACAAAGTATTGCTGTGAACCACTTTTAGATTACAGCTGCAACAAAGAATAGCTTTGTCTTTCCATCACAAAATGGAAAGACAGATAATGCATGGCGAGAGGGCTATTTACTTAGCATATTACTTCAGTATGTATTTGCAAATTAGAGTTAAGGTATATATTTTCAATCAATTATTCATACTTTAGAAATTTATTTATTATTTATTCATTTGGTATAGCATCTCATTACATAGCTCAGACTCATAACGATCCTTCTGTCTCAGCCTTCCTAGTGCTGGGATTACAGGTGTGCACCTCCATGCCCGGTTTCAGGGCTGGCACAGTGCGCTTGGGATTCTGGGGCCATCATGACATGTGGTACTGGAGATAGCACTCAGGACCTTGTGCTTTCTGGGCAGGCACTTAGATCACCAAGCTGTCTCCTCAGCCCTCAGTTATTAATCAAAGAAACAATTATGCCTTGATTGCTTGAAAGTGACTGAGGTTGTACAGTGAACTCAAGATATATGAAAATCAGAGAAGACACTTTTGCCTTGAATCTAGCAATCCTGTCTTTTTAAATTGATAAGTAAAACCCAAAGTGTTGAAGACAATTTGGAGAAAATGAAGCTTCAGTACACTTCTAGTTGCAGTATAAATTGGCATCACCACTTTGGAACACTTTTTGGCTGTACCTCCTAAAGCTGTGTAGAATTGCAATGATCTAGCAGTTCTACACCTAGGCAGATAATGAATAGAAACACACAATATGTGTAGCAAAAGACACATATGAGAATGTCTATAGCATCATTTTTGCAATAGCCCCAAAATGTAAACAGTCCAGATACCCAGCAACAGTAGAATGAATAAATTGTAGTGTAATACCATACATAATTGCAGTTGCACAAATTACAACTATGTACAACAATATGAGTAATTCTCAAAAGCAGAATGCTGATCCAAAGAGGCCAGACACAAAGGATTTGTACATATGACAAAAATAGGCAAAATTGATCTATGATCCTAGAAGTCAGCACAGTGGTTGCATTGTAAGTTAATGCTTGAAAGGGGCATGAAGAAGATTCCTAGGTGGTGTTAACATTCTGTTTCTGGCTCTGGGTGCTGATCACATGGGGTGTTTAATCTGTGAAAATTTAATGAGCTGTACATTTATAATGTGTTGACCATTCTGTTAATCTGTTCTATGTCAATAAAAAGTAAAAAAATAAAAGTATAGTACATTTTTATCTTTTTGACAGGTTTGAGTTGTCCTCACTTATTTCTATGCCTATAGTATGAATATTGTCAATACGTGGTGTTGAAGCAGTTGTCTTTGACCAAAATGTATATTAAAATTCCAAATATACATGTGCTTAAAACAACATCATTCATTTCTAGAAGTGGCATGACAAAAATAAAAGGCAAAATGAAATCTCTTTTTCATTTGTTATAAACAGTCTGTCCTTTTTCATTTCTTACTTCTGGAATGAGCTGATACCAAGCAAATTTATGTGTATAAAGAATGTGGGGTGGTAATTTATGAATAATCTAGTGTCAATAATAACCATAGTAAAAGATGAATATAACATTTAAGGACTTTGTGTTGTGAGATAATCGATAAGCCAAGTATTACAAGTTAAATAAAGTAGGTTATATAATCATCTCACTGTGTCAGGCTGTGAAAGAGTTTTCACCTGCAATATTAATACTTTCAGAGATTTGAACTCAAATTATGGGCAGTAATATAAATTAATAAAGCAAGCTAGATGAATTGCAATGAATGCGGGTAAAGGAATGCGTGGAAACTATGGTGCATCTAAGCAGTTGTTTTCAGAGTATGTCTCTAGTTACATCAGGAACTAAGTAGAAAGTGCAATTATCTTGTTCCCAGTCTACATCTAAGAATCAAAAACTCTGAAGGTCAGGCCCAGAATGACAGTCTTGACTCTGACGCATGCTCAAGTATGAGAACCACTGATCTAGATGTATGCAAATTAGAAGTTTTTCCAAAAAATCATATAGGCTTAAAAAATATTGTCTGCCTCTAATTGCCCTATGGACTGCCAATTTGTAACTCCTGATGAGAATCAAATGAAAAAAAAAACACAAAAAAACAAACAAACAAAAAAATAAAATAAAACAAATGAAAAAAACCTTTAATTATTTATATAATTATGTGAATTTTGTATTTCTCTTTTCAACAAACACAAGATATGATCACAAAAATGGACATATTTAAATTTTTAAAAATTTATTACAGTAAAAGACACATTTCCATTAATTCCCTTCAAAAGACTCTCTTTTGCTTCAAATACACTGATCTCTTCATTCCTGACACTTTCCGAAGCGGTTCTAGAGGTCTTCTTTCATGACGTTTGAGTAGGCTGTCATGGCTGCCTCAATGTCATAAGTCAGTTCAAATGTTTACCTCTCATGGTATTTTTGACTTTAGGGAAGAGTCAGAAGTTGCTCAGTGCTAGATCCAGTGAAGAAAGTGAGGATACCCTATAATGTTTTCTGCAAGCTTGTTTTTCTGTAGGATGTTACTTTTGGCAACAGCATACACATTCACATTTTTTATTCTATCTTGTGAAGACACTCAAAAAGAGAACTTTTGAATTGCAGTAAAAGATAGATTGCCAGGGCCGGCGAGATAGATCAGTGGACTAAGCACCTGCTTAGGCAAGTTCAGGGACCAGGGTTCAATCCCTGGCACCACATGCCATGCCAGCCCTGCCTCCAGGAACGCTGAGTGGGTGACAGAGATCAGGCGTGGTGGCACACTCCTGTAATCCCAGTGCTAGAGAGGCTGAAAACAAGAGGATCACCACGAGTCTGAGCTGTGTAGTGAGACCCTGTACTAAATACATTTTTTTTAAAAAAGACAGATTGCGATTAATACTTTCCAAAATACTTCCCTTTGCTTTTTAGCACACTTATCTCATCATTCTTGCCACTTTCTGAAGCAGTTCTAGAGGTCCTCTTTTGTGAATGTCTAGCTGCATTGTCATGTCTGCCTCAATGTTTCAAAACATTTATGTCAATTTCTGTCCAACAAAAACAGGATGTGTCCTCATCCACCTTATTGACTGGCACTGTGCAAATTCTGGCTCTTCTGCAAAGTCAAAATGACCATGAAAGGTAAATATTTTGAATTGATTCAGCACATTGAGGAAGCCAGAAGAGTGCAACTGAAGATGCTCATGAGTGAGGACTTCCAGAGCTACTTCAGAAAGTGTAAGAATAGACTCAATCATCTCTCACATGTGGTAAAGTTGAACCTAAATTTTATCTTGTCTAGGATTCAAGCATATTATAAAATTTTGTGGATTGGACCTTCTAAACTTCTATTTATAAGACCATTTAAGTGACTTCCAGGATAGAACTAATCCCAGTGGAAATAACAACCGGGTACAGAAATTGTTGGAAGGTCACCAGTTGGGGGTTGAATATGTCTGAGTACATCATGACGTCTGCTGTCAGATTGTTTCTAGCACAGCCTGCATAGCTGTTGAGCATCTCTGTCCCTGAATTTTTTGACCCCAGGGTGGTTGTAATACAGCCTTAGAAGATGATAAAAGAAATGTTTGTTTTTAGTCATTTTAGGACTTGGCATATGCAACTTGTCTGTGGCACAATTATCAGTGCTAGGGATGGCAGCTGTGACTTCAAGGCCACTGGGACTGTAGATGCCTTGGAAATCTTTCACACATCAGCATCTGCACAATGGTGGCAATGCCTTTTAGGCAGTGAAGACATGGCTTGGAGGACTGATAGCAGCTGTTTATACCAGGCAAGGAGAATTATGAACCATGTGACAGTCAAGAGATGTGCTCTCAGGGTATATATGCGATGCTGCTTGGCTCTTACTCTTCGGCTACAGTGTAAAAACAGCTCTCAACAGAGGTAAAGAAATGCTATTTTAGAGCAGTGATGGCTGTTACTCTGTGAAACTGGAGTTACACAAAGAAGTTTATTTTTTTCAATTTGGGGGAAAAACATTCTGAAACATTTACAGAAACTACATGTTGTGTCTTTTGGTAAAGTTAACATAGTATGCCTGAAGTTAACATGATATGCTGAAAGATCAAATTTCAAACTTTGGTTTCATTTCTTTTCAAAAATAGTAGTAAGATTATTACAGGCTTTTAGACATGAAATTAAAAAAAAAATCACAAGGCCCCTTCCTGATTTTTCCTCCTGGTCCCAAACATCCCTATAAAATGAAACAACATTGCGAATGAGCTGTTCTTTGGCACCAACAAATGGCTTATTGCAAAAGAAAAATAACTTTGGAAGTAGCCACTGTTTTCCTGCCAGAATTTTGAGAGATTGATGCCCTTTAGCTTCATTTCTGCAATGCTTATCAGGCTTTAGCTTTTGAGTTATTTCCTGAAATCTTTAAATTAAATTACATTAAAAACATATTTGTTGTTCAGTAAAAAAAAATGTTAGTGTTTTTGAAGACCACCAGTCTCTGTAAGACCTGAGGAATTCCCCTAAAGAACCAGAATTTTCTACAAAGAATCAAAAGGTTGCCACACTGCCTTTCACTCAGTATTTTATGATATCTGATGAGCAAGAAGTGTGGTATGTCAGAAATCCATCCAGATAGTAATACCTTACAGATTTCCAATTGCTAGTGGAGCCACATTTTTTCTTGATCACTATTCATCTGAATCCAATTTCTAAAGTCCAAGAAAAACAAACTTTATTTTGATACCTAAATACTCACAGTTCTAGACAACCTAAGCTTTCAGAGTGAAACATGAGTTGGGACGGACAGCACAGATCAAGAGGCTGAGTCTGCGCACCATGGTTCCCTGGACAAGTCAGTTCCTCCTCGGGGCCTGGTTTCATTTGGCCCAGAGTCCTGAGTCTGTTGACGCCTATATCATGAGAGCTCTCCCTGGAGAAACCTAATGATGGATTAAGCATTTGAATGAGAAAGACTTATAAACTAGTCATAGAATACAGTTCTTTTTGGTGAAGAGCTGGAGTAATTTTTTGTGTTTCTTCTGGTACAGATGAATGGTGTCATCAGCCAATCAAGAGATTGTTTCTATGTTCATTTAGAATGTAGCTTTCTTGGCCAGGGAGATGGCTCGGTGGAATAAGCGCTTCCCTGGCAAGTGCAAGGGCCTGAGTTCAATCCCTGGTTCTGCAAAAAAAAAAAAAAAAAAGTAGCTTTCTAGAACAAAAATTAATAAGTACTATTAAGCATGTATTCAAATCTGTTTTGATCATTTTTTTAGTCCATGTCCATTTTTCTGATCCCATTTCTCTTTGGGGCCACTGTAATCATCTCTTGACTGGGTTTCACACTTGTAGTACCTTTCTTTTTGCACAGTTTTTCTTAGTTCTTCTCAACTGTAGCCAACTTAGCTTTTTTTGCTGAATTCCTGTGGCAATCTGACTGTATCTGTGTCCTTGCAGTTGCCACTTTCTTCTCTACATTTTTAGATACTTTCGTTAGTGCTTTACCTTCTTCTCTAATTCTTATCATGAGATAAGAGCAATATTATTCCTGATTTGTACCTTTCTGAGTTCTGGTATGTGGCAGCTCCTCACAAATACTTGTCCAATGAAAAAATTATATAGTGGTAATAACTATAGTATAAATAACTAAAGGCCATTGAATTATATTCTTTAAAGGTGACAAATGTGACATACAATGTACATTTCAATTTTTTAAAATAGCAATTTAAGAATTTGTACAAGCTTTCTCAGAGGTCTTTTCAGAGGGGTAGAGAGATGGAAGAGCACAGTCTTCAGCACTCTTGCCCTTCCAGTGGCCGTGTTCTGTGGCAACTGAGGAGATGGCAAAGAAATGTTTCTTCCTCTGCAGCAAGTGGGAAGGCCCACACCTGATATGCGTCAGTGAAGTAAAGCCTTTTGTTTTCTCTATTGGCTTGTAATTTCTAAAGCACTTTCACTTCTATTGCCTTATTTTTATCTTTTATGAAGATAAAACATATTTTATGCCTATTTATAATTTCTCATTCATCATTAAGACAGAAAAATTTCATTTATTATTATTATTATTATTATTATTATTATTACTATTTTGTGTGTGGAACCAGGAATTGAACTCAGGGCCTTGCACTTGCCAGGCAAGCAATTACTCAACTAAGCTATCTCCCTGGTCCCCCATTTATTATAAATGCTATAGTCAGGTATACCAGCATATGGCTGTAATCCTAGTAGTCTGGGAGGCCAAGGCAGGAAGATTACGAATTTAAACCCAGCCTGTGCAACTCAGGAACTTAGCAAAACCCTGTCTGAAAGAATATTAAAAAGAAGGGTGGGGCTGAGGTTGTAGCTCCCTACAAAACCTTTGGCTTCAATCCCTAATATTTCAATCAATCAATCAATCAATCAATCAATCCAGTGGATTTTTCCTGGATGTCTTTATTGACTCCTTATTTGTGTCACTCTTCTTTCTTCTAATATATTTTACTCATATGTTCTCATTTCTCCTAAGTTCTTATGTTATCTGTAATTCTTTGTGTTTCTGCTTTCTAAGTCATTTGTTTTCTCTTCTTTTTAATGTATTTGTTACAGGGTCTCACTATGCAACTCAGACTCATAGTGATCCTCCTGCTTTCAGTCTCCCCAGCTCTGTGATTACAGGTGTGGACCACCTTGCCCAGACTCTGTGGCCAGCTCAGTCCACCCTGGGGGCAGGGCTGGCCAGGCATGTGTTGCCAGGGATCAAACCATGGTCCCTGCGCTTGCCTAAGCTTGCCTAAGCAGGCACTTTAGTCTGCTGAGCTATCTCGCTAGCCCTATCATTTGTTTTCAAGATGATTATTTCTTCATCTTTCTCACTTTCAGTAAGATTTGAAGTTCTGATTTGACACTATAATTCAGTTTCTTTGCCCTAATCTTGTCTAAGTGTTCCAAAGACATTCAGTCAGAGCCTATACCATAGTTAATAGCTGCCCATTGGTTAAACAAGATATTTTATAAGATATTTCAGTGTTATATGGTTTAGTATTAGTTTATATTATTTTATCATGTTTAACTGTACCCTAATAAGGATTATTTTGGCATTCAGTTTATTAATTCTTTTGTGTGTTTCCTGTAAGAGTTGTTTGAAAATTATCATAATTTTTAGGTCTTCTAGGTCCACGTTCCATTAATAATCTTCATTTTATCTTTTGGAGATATATCCCTCTTATATTTACAAATCACCATTTTGGGGACATAATGTACTATATCAATTTGACAAGGAGAATTTGAAGCTTGGTCTCCAATTGTTGCGTTTCTTTTTCTTTCAGAATGTATGCCTATGCTTCATATTTTCAATATTGTAACCTTTTTCATTCTGGTGGAAAATCCATACTTTATTTTAATATTGTAAATATAATTAGGAATCTTGTTTTTGCCTAGTATTTATTAGAGGCAGGGGCATATGCTGAACTAGTGTTGTAATCTTTATGTTTCACTTTATTTTTAAAAATCCTGCTTATTGCACTCATTTCTAGATTATTTAAATGCTCACACTCCTTCTAAGGAATTATACTATTAAAGCTATCATCACATTAATTCCCCTTTAATATGGCCCTCACCCCATGTTTCTTGACTTTGGCTTATTCTTTCTTTCGAGAGGGTCTACACAGCATAACACCATAAAGACCTATGGTCACTTGAATCCTTAACTATACTTTTTTCTTGCCATGTTCTTTTGGTATATTCTCTCTCTCTCTCTCTCTCTCTCTCTCTCTCTCTCTCTCTCTCTCTCTCCATTTAACAACATGACTGAAGTTTTCATTAGATTGCAAACTCTTCTGAAGACAAAAATAGATTATATTCATTTTCCTACTCTTCATATTCCCCCATTACAGTATCTGGCTCTCAGTACAAGTGCATTATACACAATATCCACCAAGATACTTACACAATAAGATTTTAAAATGTTTTGTTTAGTTTCATCAGCTTGCTACTTGCCACTTTCTGCCATTCCACTAGAATTTTTGTGTCTTATTTATTCTATTTTGCTAATAGTCTTTTTCAAGTAGTCTTTCTCATTTCTGCAAAACTGATTTACTGAGTACACAACTGCTTTTTACAGTCTTGGAACTAGAGGCACAACATAACAGATGTACTA
The DNA here is from genome assembly GCF_000260255.1 of Octodon degus. Classification (NCBI taxonomy): domain Eukaryota; kingdom Metazoa; phylum Chordata; class Mammalia; order Rodentia; family Octodontidae; genus Octodon; species Octodon degus. The sequence goes on from NW_004524654.1 coordinate 5,515,064, forward strand.
AATGCCACTGAATTATATACTTTTAAGTGGATAATGGTTGTATTACTTGAAAAGTCTTCTGGCAACTATGATAAAGATAGCACTTCCCCAAGACTTTCATATGTGTTTACTTGTCCCTGGGACAGACTTGTGTATTCATACACCCTTCTATTTTAAGCAGAAGAAGAACAGTAAATAAACCTCAAAAGGGTTTATAAAACCCTTCTGGTGGGTTTTGGTAGTTAGACAGCCTGAGTTTTAGATCTTGGTTCCGTCTCATACCAGCTGTGTGACCTAGATCAGTCACTTAGTACATTTTCTCCTATAAAAAATAGGAATAACAATAGTGCCTGACTCCTAGGGATGAAGTAGAGATTAAATAATATACTATATATAAATACCCTTTGGAAATATGCGTGTGTATAAGTGCTTATGTGCACACTTACTTTTTTTTTTTTTTTTTTTTTTAGTTTTCCCTTAGCCTCTGAAACTACATATACTATGGACACTAAGTTACTTCTGGCCTCTGCCTGGGAGAATGGCTCTTTCTCCAAGACCCATGATGCACCAATAAATGTAAATCAAAGAAGAAACATATGTAATGGTAAACACAGACCATATATGATAAATTTCAGCACTATAGGAAAGTAACATAGGAAGAGTGTCAGATACAAAAAGGAAAACTTAATGTGATAATATGTATAATTCCTCTCTATGACCTTTATTTTTCAGTAGCAAATCATTTCTTGTGCAAAATTTGGCTAAAATTTCCCCACCCTTTAATCTGGTGGAGAAAGAAGACTTACTTGCACTGTAGATGAAAGTTATTCCATGTGTTAAGTAAGAAAATAGACTAATGGGGTTGTGCAATACTTCTGGTTTGTTTTTAGCATGAAAACAAAATCACCTGATACACTATCAGAAAGAAACAGAGTCCAGAGAAAACCTCTGCTTTAGGGATCAGAAGGTACAATCATGAGTGACTGTTGACAAGCCACTTCTCCTAATTGGGTTTATTTACGCACTTGAAAAATGCAAACCCTAAATCTATCCTCTCCCATAACACATACTTTATTTTAAAAAAATTCAAGAACTCTTACGTAGAACCACGCTGCTCCCAAGGAACTTAAAAAAGGAAAGGTTTTTGTCACTTTGTATGTTATATTATGAAATGGCTGTAGGTATGTTTTAATACATTTTATGCTAATATTTTTAATGAAAAACATAGACCTATAATTTTAATGAAATCATGAATACAAAACCAGAATTCTATATGGGTATTTCCTTTTGTGACAATACTAGATTAAAAAAAATTGACTCAGCTGTGGTGATACTGCATGCCTATAGTCCCAGAACTCTAAGGTAGGAGAAACATGGTGAGTTCAAGGCCAGCCTGAGCTACATAGTGAGACCCTACCTCTAAGTAAATAAACAGGGCTGGGATTTAGCTCAGTGGC
>NW_004524654.1:5516599-5524095 GCF_000260255.1 Octodon degus
TAATTTTATTTCATAAAATGTGACACTGTGATTGATTGCTCCTATTTGTTGACCCCTGTACCGTGGAAAATATAGTGAGTTTGGATAATATGGACAGTATTCCTACACAGGTATAATTAAGTCTTGTTCAAAAGCCACACAAAGTATGTTCATCTCTGCTCCTACAAAATATGGATCAAGGATTTTGAGGGGGGCATAGGAGATACATAACTCAATATTGCTTCTAAATGAAATTGTTATATGAAAAATGGAAAACTAAATGAATAGTTACACGGAAATTGAGCTTATCAGAACTTTCAAAATATTTTCATAAGATTGTATATCAAAATTTCCTTGTTGCCTGCTGAAAGGCATCTTCTTGGAGTGCAGAGATGCTGTCCATTAATGGTGTATGAACAGAGTGTTGAGTGGAAGATACCAGCATTAAAGTCAGAAGCCCATATTCAAGTCTTGGTACCCTATGTACAAGAGGAATAACTGGGCAAATCACTTAACCTTCAGCTTTAGTTTCAGTATCTGCAGTTATATATCTATTTCTTATGGCTGCTGTAAGACTTATAGAAAGCTCTATGACATCACTTTAGGTAATTATCACATGAATGTTTATTGTTGTTATATGGCATTTGATGCTCAGACCAGACAACTAGGTGAGGTGGCAGGGAGATAATGGCTGGGGATCAAAATTAGAGGCAATCACACATCCACGGTGCTCCCTTGGATTCTGGGCAGAAGCTCTCTTCAAGGGTTTGGTGTTCGGCCATAAGTTCCGATGAATAGGTGCCTTTCAGCTCCAAATGTGGTTCTGGTTCCTGAAAAACTTTTTTTGTTGTTGTTTCAGTTCATTCAAGGTTGCTCAGGAGCAATTGTTCCTACTGGTTCCAAAAGCTAGAAGGCTGCTGGAAAGATGAAACATTCCTCTTCTATGTGCTTTTCTATTTTATTGTTATGCTATTTATATCTCTGTACATAGTGAGATGTTACAAGATATATTCATTTTATCTTCAGATATTCTTCTGGAAGTTGTGTTTTATTATACTATATTGCTAAAATAGTATCATGTTTGCATTATTATTTTCTAGAATTTGCAGGGGTAAGGAGGAGGTTGTTTTAACTTTACCTTGTTTAAACTGCATGCTTTCAAGGTAGAAGCAATTTATTTGCCAAATTAAACATGCCAGAAGGTTATTTTTAAAATTCTGGGGGAGAATGGGTATGAAAATTGTTCTTCAAGACTCAGAGAAGAGCTTCAGAAACAAAATGAGATTCCCATTTACCAAGCAAGGCCCATTTTTTCTGTTGTGTAATATGCCAATCACTAAATAACAGAGTAGGTCGGGAGCAATTCACTGCAAAACTAGGGAGAGACTAATACGGCATTGCTCAGCTGTGTAACCACTAAAATTAGAAATTTTTGAAGTTAACTAAAGGCAAGTGAAGATAGAGGGTTTATTCAGGTTTTTCCTTGATTTCAGTCTTTGTGTACAGATTTTTCAAAAGCTTCCGTGTGACCACATATGTCCGAGGTGAGATTTTCTGTGTAATGCTGTAGTGATAAATTTCTCATTGAGTTCTTAAACAAGAGAAGCTAGTGTTACTGGATGTAGTTCTAGATCTTTCTAAAATTGCTTGCTGTTAGAATTTTAAAATGTTGCCACCTTCTCCATTTGGATTTCCTCAAGTTACTGTTAAGTTTTGAGAAGCTCTTAAATTTTGCCACTTAATAGTCTGGTTTTCTAAATCTTTCCAGGTAAATATATTTTATATACTAAAGTTTATATTTATCTGTCACAATCCCATAAACATTGGCATTATTTTATTCTCTTTTTTATTTTGAAGCTAAATCTGTCACTGAAGAATTGTGATTTTTTTCTTTTTAAAACAGATGAAAGTATAGTCAGACTCACTGACTAGTAAAATCTTCGCAGCAGAATGGCAAGTAGAGAGATTTCTCGGGATATGTGACCTGCAGGGAAAGCACTGATGTCAGTCTTTTAAGGAATGATTTATTTTTATTTATTTATGTATTTTTATTTTTAGGGAACGATGTACAGGTTGTTCAGGGTCTCACTACTAGATTGGACTCGTAGTGATCCACCTGTTTACAGCTTCCCAAGAGCTGGGATTACAGGTGCGCGCCATCTCGCCCAGTCTCAACTACCATCTCAGCGCGCTCTGGGGGCGGAGCTGGCATGGAAGGCCCGGGGATCGAACCCCCGGCCCCTGCTCCTGCTTGCAGGTGCTTTAATCCTCTGAGCTATTTGGCCAGCCCTGTATTTTTTTTTTTCAATAACCCAATAACAGCCAATGAAATAAGAAATATAATAAAAAGCCTGCCGACAAAGAAAAGTCATTTAGTAATTAAATTAAAAAAGAAAGCTTAATTCTACTTTATTAAGTCGTTTTAATGAAAGATAGAAATGGATGAAATGTGGCACTTTTAGGCATTTTTTCGTATTGTGAAAAGTAGATGAATATATGGGCAAGAATTACACTGTAACAAAATAAATGCATGGTCCAGGTACTTTGTCTCTGTTAGTCAGCACAGAACTTTCTCAAGTTGAGCAAGACATAACAAGCTATGTGTTAGTTTAAGATGAAGAAATTTCATGCTGAAACACAGGTAACAAGTCTATTGAAATACCACACAGATTTATTAGAGGTTTAACATGGGAAATATCCTGAGTGGTACAATTAGGGAAAATTTTTTCCCCTCCTTTTTTTGTATTTTGGAACGTCTTCAGGTTTTCTTTGTGGACACATTTACTGTTATAACCAAGCTAAGAGTAAGGAAAAATAAGAATGTTTTTACATAAGGGCTTATAATCCATGTTGCCTTTCCTTTGCTAAGGTGTGTTGTGGTCTCAGTGATGAGTCAAACCAGCCCTGGGTGGGGCCAGAGGTATGGTTCACCTACAGTCCCAGAGGTGGGCTGGCTATGGGAAACTTGGGTACAGTCTTATTAGCCTAAATGTATGTTCACTCATTCATAATTTAGCAGGTATTTATAGTATGCCATCCTCATGCAAAGCACTGTATGAGGGCCTGGGAAGTCAATGGTAAACTCCCATGTGCAGCTTCTGTTCTAGGAAAATTCTTTAATGAGCCTTATGATATGGGCTACAAACAAATGATAAGATTCTAAGAGAGTTTATAATGTCAGAACCTGACCAGTCAACCAGTCAAGGGGTAGGGAAATCATGGGTGGCACTTGTGAGAAAGTTGTATATAGTTTAAAATCTGGAAAGCAAACAGGATTTAGCCCAATATGGGGGGTGGGGAGAAAGGCATCCTGAGCAAAGGAAAATGGCTTGTAGGAAGTCTCAGAAGCAAGGAAACCCATGTCAAGGTCAAGAAACTGGAAGGTTACTGTGACCAGAACTAGGAGAGAAAGGAGTTACTGATTGTGAATTTTTGAAGGTATTTACATTTTTAAAAGAGTAGTTTACTCTGTAGAGTGTAGACTAAGTGAGGTGGGGTGAGAGGGGACGTACAAAGCCCTTCAGGAGGCTATTACAGTAGTCCAGGTGGGAGAGAACAGATTCCTGGTGGTCTGTGGGACAACTGCTGTATCAGGCTTAGGGCATAATAAACAAGTTTCAGACATAAATATGAGGTAGAATTGGTAATATTTGTTACCGGGTAGAGGCAGATAGAAATGATATTTGCTACCTAGATAATATTTGCTACCCGATGGAAGAGACAGAAAATTGTCAAGAATGATTCTCAAGTGTAGGGATATAACTTAGTGGCAAAGCTCACAGAAGGTCCTGTTTGATCACCAACAAGACTACTATCCCCAATTACAAAAACAAATGAACACCCCCCTTTAGCTGGCTAATGCTAGGACATCTCTCCTTATCATGGCCCTATGAAATGGTGAGGTAAGAATTACTTATTTTTCATTTTATAGATCTGTAAGTAAATAAATCAAGGAATTGAGTGACAGATCCATTTATGCAATTGCTCCAATTCTGCTTGACTCCTGTATCTGAATCACTGTTTGAATTATAAAAACAGTGATCCTTAAAGTCAATTCTGCCTTGGCAAAAAGCCTGTTGAAGAAATGTTGTTTGCTTCAGCATTTCTGTCTAAATGCTCCTATTAGCCCTTGAACTGCCAGGTGAGATAGTATTTTGCTATTGACATTTCAGCCTCCATGCTAATAAATCGGTCAGGTGTGGCAGCATACCCAGAACTCTTAACCGTTTCTGACTAGGGAGAATTCACTTTAGTCATGTTTAAAGTAATATAGATGTTCCATTCTTGACACAATTTCAGTGGGCTGTGTTGATGTTCAGTTTTATGTTCTGAGAATTTTATTCACCTCTGGAATTGTGTTTGCTCAACTGCTTCCTAAATGACTTACCCCAACAGAATGTCTTGCAGAACAGCATGTATATGCAGAGGCCTCAAGGAATGGTATTTATGCTGAAGAGCTCAGCTTTTATATTTTTGTAGAAATCACCTCAATTTAGGGGGCAAATGGAAAGAGACACACTGAAGTCATAATGTTTTCTATGTAGGAAAACAATCAATGAGATAGATAAGTGGATATTTGGCATAGTACCAGGTAAGCCACTGCCACTCTATCATCTTGCTTAAAATTCTACATGTGCCAAGTTAGCTAGTGAATCTGTATGGAGAATGGACTACAATCAAATATTAAAGAACAACACATCGTAATGTTATTCAGCACTTATGGTTTTGGGTTTGTTAACCTTGGGGTTTTGTTTTACAGTATAAATAGTATAAAAGTTGGAGAATATGAAAAAGGGGTTAAATGATCTTTTCACCCAAGAAGCAACCACTATTAGTGCTTTATTTGGTATCTACATATTGCCTATGGATATAATAAGTAAAGCTAGGTAATGTTATACAAATATTGATACAATATAGATAATATTCCACACTTGTTCTTTTCACTTCGAAAATATGTCTTAAAGATCATTTCAGATTTAGTGTGCAAGAATTGGTTTTAAGGGTGAATTCTAAATGAATTACACTGTGTTTCATGTAAAATCAGTTATTTAGTATTTGATCTCTTGTGACGTAGAAAATGACAAAATTTTACAAACATTTTATTTTAAAATGCATATATATATATATACTTTTTATTTTCTGGAAGTGGTCTGTTTCCCTCTTTCACCATCTCTTTATCTCTGTCCACTCTCACACCACATCCTGTGTGCCAGGATGTTAATGGGATGGTACAAATATTTCATATTTGACTGATTTTTGCCCACTTAATCTATCAGTTAGTAATAATCTGTGTTAACTTTTTCCTGTGATTGTTGTCCTGACCCTTCTCCATTTGCCTTCCCGACCACTTTTGGGTTATCTCTGCTCCATTCTCCTGCCCTCTTTTGCTTGGTGGGCTTGGGACCAGCAGATTAGATATCAGGCAGGCAGGAAGAGAGGTCAGGAAATTTAGCCTCTTCCTCTTACCACCCCCACCCCCACATCCCACCATGGTTCTGGCTGCCATCTGATACAGTTACAACTATTTCTGAGCAGCCCCTCCTCCACAGTATAGCTTTTCATTTCCATCTCTTGATTTTCACTCTTTATGTATTGTCTTGTGTTGAAGTTTATATCTTTTAGAAAGTTTATAATTTGATTTTTAAAAAAATCTAATGTGATAAAGTAATATGTGAATTTTATGCATTCATGTTTAATGTGCTTACTGAGGCATCTGCCCCCATTTTTGCCATCTTTGTGTTCAGTTTACCCATTCTTGTTACGTGAAGGTGTGGCTAAATGAGCTCCCAAGGGTCCTCCAAATGGGCTGGGAAGAGCTAAAATTGACTGTCTTTCCAGATTTGTGGCTATAAAAGGGAGCAAGTCTGGGATGACTGGAGCTGTCCACCCCCATGACAATGGGAGTCAAGTGCTGCCCAGGGCTTCCAGGTTCCTCGGCTTCCTTTTGCTCTGAAGCACTTTTCACACCAAAGGAATGGTTTTGAGTGCTGGAGATTAATATTATCCTATCAAAAATTGAATTTCTGATTAGACTTAAAATAGAACTGTCTTATTTCATTCTTGTCTAAATTCTACATTTCATTTTTCTTGACTATCTTTTGCTTGTTTGATAATATTCTTTTATTCTCCCTTCACATTAAACCAATCACAATTCCCATTTTTATTTGAAAGTAAATTTCTTTTTTTTTTCAATATTGGGACAACTTTTATTTATTTATTTAAACTATACTTCTTTTTTATAATTTTATTGATAAACAGATAGCAATGAGACAGTTTCATATCAAATCGGTAGGACAGTTTCAATAACTAGCACACTGCATATATTCTTCTTAGTGGTTAATTGCTGTACAAGATGCAGACTTGAGATCCTATTTACAAACACCATTAGAACAAATCATTCTATTCATTAAGAGAATGTAACTATATATCTATCCTAACCACTTTGAATACACAGATACAAAATGGACATTCATCTGTAAACCCCTTTTTTTCTAAGTTCCGTGATTTGAATATTATAGGTGTGTAAACTCAGCAAAATATTCTAAAAGAGTCCAGTAGCCCATAATAGCATTGGGTCTTCTATTTAACTGGCAATGTCAGAAATTATTGACCTGAGTCCCCCACAGCTCAACATAACAGCATGGCTTTATTTCCTATATTTCGTCTTCATACTTTTCTACTGGATGGTTAAGACCAAGGTAAAGCAGGACCTATGCAACAAGAGTTGTAGTTTTTGGGTGTGATAAGGTCAGTGAAATCCCCTCAGGATTTATCCTGAGATCCTGTACCTCAGATTGTAGAACCTTTGTCAGTGTCAGCCATGTGGATGAGTCACGGCCATTGCTTGAGAAAGTAAATTTCATTATCCATTATTTCTTGTTTTCTAGATCATTTGGTTTTCTAAATGACTCTACATCTAGCTGAGAATTTTATTAACAGCTCCAAAGCATGATACACTATAGTTTTCATTGAAAGTGAAAAACAAAAAGTACAGGAACAAGTCTACCATTTTAAAACTAAGTATATCATGTGATTCTGACTGATTTCTACTTTTTCTCCATGAAATATATATCTAGAAACTTCACTACTACCTTTGAGCCTAAAAGACACAAAAGCAATAAAGGCAAGTTTCATAAAAATTCATCCTTATTATTATACTATTATTACAGAATATTTTATACTAAGTGAACTTTTTTTTTTTTTTTTTTTGGTGGAACTGGGGATTGAACTCAGGTCCCTGAGCTTGCCAGACAAGCACTTATTCTACTGAGCCATCTCCCTGACCCCTGCCTTTTTTTTTGGAAGTGAACTTCTAAATATAGAAAGGCTATCTCATTCAGTAGACAGAGCTTTAGATTGGTTAAAAAAAAAAAGTACTCCTAAATTTGGACATTAAGAGTTGGGATCAGGCTGGGTGTGGCGGCACATGCCTGTAATTTCAGCACTCAGGAAGCTAGGGATGAGGGTCACTGCCAGTTCAAGGCCAGCCTGAAGTGTGTAGCAAAAGCCTGTCTCAA
>NW_004524654.1:5535450-5539949 GCF_000260255.1 Octodon degus
AGAGGGTCCGGCCCACGCTGCACCTGGGCTGGGACTGGTCCCGCCGGCGCAGGGTAGCAGGAAACTCTCCGCACACTCACCGGACCTGGGCTAGGACTCTCATATTTATTTTCAAATTATTTTTATTGACATGAGATCCATCTAACATAAAGTAACTATTAAAGTGAATAATCAGTGGAATTTAGTATATTCACAATGCTGTACAACTATCATCTAAACCAAATTCCAAAATATTTATCACTCTGTAAGGAAACTCCATAGCAACCATAAAGACCTTGGTAGTAATTGCTCTACTTTCTGTCATTGTATGTTTACTTATTATGTATATAAATGGAATCATAAAATATGTGGCTTTGTGTCTGGATTTCACTTTGCATAACATTTTCAAGGTTTATTCACATTGTAGAATGTATTAGGACTTTATTCCTGCTTCATGATGGAATAATATTTTATTCTGTCCATAAACCAAAATTGGTTTATCTATTAGTAGGCATCTGGATTTTTTTCTATCTTTTGACCATTGTGAATTGGACTGCTATGAAAAAATGTATAGTAGTATTTCTTTAAGTACTTCTTTTCTTTTCTTTTCACCATAATGAGTAGAATTGCTGGGTCATATGGGAATTCTATGTTTTAAGAGACTGTCAAATTATTTCTCTATGTTTATTTATGAAAGAGAAAACCACAACGTTAATGAAAAGAACTTGTCTTAGTAAGTGAAGTGCAGCTCTCGACCTGATAAAACTTTTCTCCAAAATCAGAAGCAACATAGTTGTTGGAAACAAGAATGTTTTAGAAGACTAACTCATGCTCCTGGACAGACAGATCCAAAAATATGTCCTGAAGAACAGCAAAATAACCTTATTTCCATAATACATTACAGGAGGAAATCTCAAATCTGCCCCAAATTACAATAATGATTTTTGCCACATTGTTTCTTTACGATGCATCAATCAGCATATATTGCCCCTTGGCTACATTGTTCCTATAATTATCCACAAGTCCAATTAAGAAAATTACTTTAAATGAGGAAACCAATCTTAATGATATTTATTCTGAAGAAATCCTGAAAAGCAGTCTAAAGTTTTAGAAGTCAGATTCATGCTCCTTTTTTGTCATCCACATAAAGTTAAATGTTTTGACTATTTGATGAATTTTAGAGAAATGATTATTATTTAATTATCGTATAAGAAGATCTCTGCCTATTTTCCTAGAAAATACTATCATGAACAACTTGGTATAAAATTGATCTAATTTACCACATTGTTTCTTTACAATGCATCAATCAGCATATACAGAAAATCCTAGACTTTTAAATTTTTGTGCCTTTTTCAGTTCTCTGTATCCCAATAGATATTGCTTAGAAAATTATTGTTGAAGATATAGCGTGTTCCTGAACAATGCACAGCCCATACCCTTCTATAGTGCCACGAAAAGACTATAGACCAAAAAATTCACCATTGCTATAATTCTATACTTGACCAAGTTCTGCTTTCACTATATGCCTTAGAATTACAACAATAACAGAGGTAAAGCTAAAGCCCTTTTCCTCTTGGCAGTTTTGTTCAAGTCAGTATAATGGAGATAATGTGCCCAAATACTGCATACAGAACATGAGCTCATCTATCATGAATCTTGCCACATTGTAACTCAGAATTACTCCTCTCAACTATAAAGCTAACGTGGTCCAAGTGACATGGTTGCTAGACAACGCATCCTCAGAGAACCTGAGATAGGCCAAGTCCAAGGCGCTGCTTCTTGGCTGCTATTCCACTGTATCTATAATAGTTCAGCCCTGATCCCTGACATTATGCTTCTGAGTCACATGCTCTAGGAGAGTATGACTTCAGGTTTAAGTGCAAAGGTCAAGAGAGGACAGGAAGGCAGAGCGCTTAGGACTAGGCAGATGGTAGAGGCAGATTAGAGGAGAGTGACTCAGAGAGGCTCTCACCTACAGAAAAAGATTTGACCTTGGGGAGGACTCATAAATTTCTGAGCACAGAATAATGATTGTGCCAGTAAGGACATAAAATGCCCCTGAAGAGGTACTTTTGAACACACTTATACATAATTGACTGTAGCAGAGAAGAGAGAGCTGCCACTTCAGGTTTCAGACACATTTAGAAAGATTTTATTCATAGAAGAATTTATATTAAAACCTTAAGACTTAATCTCTTCATATCCAGGTTATCACCCCAAAATACTAGGCTAGTCAGAGTCCTAAAGTTTTACTAACATTTTCCAGGGACAAAAGAAATTATTCATTGTATGATAGTAGATATTTCTCAGTCATTTATCTTCCTGAGCTGTTACAAAACACTTAATGTATTATGCTATTTTGTTAATTCCAAAAAATCTTGGGAAATGTATCTGATCCAAGTTAATAACACACAGCAATATTTTTTTGCGATGTCTGGATTTACTGGCTCATGGAACCTGAGCCCAGGGCCCACATTACACTGGAGACTGTTGGGTAATATCATTTCCCTGCACATAAGACCCTTCCTTCTCTCATCAGAGCAGAGGACAAATTCTTGGTTAAAAAAAAACAAAAACAAAAGCCTTGCACACAACTAACGAGAATTGATTTGGTCCCTTATGAGAGACTAAGTCCCATTAAATTAAAATGAACTGAGTATAACAGACTTTATGAAAGCCTCAGTAATTATTTCTGTCTCTGATGTACAAAAAATAAGTTGCAGAATCTCAGTGAAAAATGAGCTTCCCTAAATGCCACCATTCCTACAGGACATAATAACTAGGGAATTTTGGGAAGAGGAAGTCTAGTTTCTTTATTATCAATCTCAAAAAATCAGGAATGTGTGTCAGCTTCTATAAGTAAAATTCCTATTAATTCAACCAGACATAGAGTTTAGCCAAACTGTTAGAATCCATGTATGCCCATCGTCTCTGTCTATGACAAAGAAAAATATCTTTCCAATTTATACCAAAACTCTCACAGGATTCTTTCCTACTGTTGGAAATTTACCTCTCTTGAAGCACTATCAACTATATCTGAAACTTTCCTGGTACTATCTTACTATGCTCTGAAAAACATCACCCCTTCCGCCTGGCCTTCTCAATCTTTGACCTTCAGAAAAATCCTACCATAATAGACCCAGTTCTCCCCTACTGATGCCCACTTTTTTTTTTTTTTAAAAAAAAAACAAACTTTATTTATTGATTGATTGGATACAAGGTCTCACTATGCAGCTCATACTCATAGTGACCTTCCAGTCTCAGTCTCCCCATTTGCTGGGATTACAGGTGTGCACCATCATGCCATGTTTCAGGCCATCATGGCCTGCCTGGGCTTCAGGGAAGCATGGCATATGGTACTGGGGATGGAATCAGGTCCTTGTGCTTGCCAGGCAGGCACTTAGACCACCAAGCTATCTTCTCAGCTCCTGATCCCATTTTAATTCTCACTCTAGTCTCCAGGAATAGAATATTTTCCTTTGGTTCAAAGATAGCATCATGATAATGCTTCCTGCTTTTTTTTTTTTTTTTTTATTCTGCCTCAGGTTTATTTGTACAAAGAGCACAAGAGGACACCAGCCCCCCACAGATAGTGCCCCAGTGGTCACACCAGTCCTTCTGTTTTCACGTCAGCAGATAAGAGGCTTTTACTATGGAGCCTTCATGGGGCCTGGGCATCTTTGGGGGCCTGGGCACCTTTGGGAGCCTGGGCTGGAGCAGAATCTGGAAACTGGGCCTTGGCTGGAACAAAAGGTAGAGTCTGGGCCTTGGCTGGAGTCTGGGCCTTTGGCTGGCAAGGCCTGTTACCCTGAAGTGCTGGCACAGTTACACTTCCCAAGCTTGGGGTGGGCAATATAGGCAAGTCGAGAGAGCCTGCGGTTTATTCCCTTTGGGATGATCTTAGACTTGACCTCCTGTGTACTCATGGACTTGTCATTGTTTGCCTGCATCTTCTTAAAGCCCTTCTTGTTGTACTTCTTGGCAAAATGCATGTTCCTAAGGAACTTGGGATCTATCCCCTTCAGGGAGTCGTATCTTTGTGACTGACGTTTCTTGATGCCATTTCTCTGCCATTTTTGGGACTGGTTGTGCATGGTGTGTTTCTTGGACTTGGCCATAACTGCACTGTAAACCGCAGCTGCCAAGTGCCTGGAACCAGAAGAAGAAAAGAAAGCCTGCCTGCTTCCTGCTTTTGATGGAGCTAGAGTAGAAATGCAATGCCTTTGGGCCTACAGACTCCTTACCCAGGGTTCTTTACCAAAATATGCTGATTATGCCCTTGTCTGAACTGTTGTTGTTTCTGAAAAAACAAAAGCTTGGTGTTGCCACTATTTTGGGGACAGCCTGAGTCTGTTTTAGGCCTCTCCATACATCCGAGTCCAGGACCAGAACGGGTCCCTCATCCAGAGAAGGCAAAGCTCCTCCTTCTACAGTCCAGTTTTCAATTTATTTTCTTTTTTTTTTTTTTTTACATTTATTTAGTGTGTGTGTGTGTGTGTGTGTGTGTGTGTGTGTGTGTG
>NW_004524654.1:5540049-5548426 GCF_000260255.1 Octodon degus
GAGAGAGAGAGAGAGAGACAGAGAGAGACAGAGAGAGACAGAGAGAGACAGAGAGAGACAGAGAGAGACAGAGAGACAGAGACAGAGACGGAGACAGAGAGAGACAGAGAATTGGGACCAAAATGGCAGAGTGGAAATCAGCAGCGAACTTCAGTCTAAAACATGGAATGTAGATGCACAAAAAATGACAACTTGGCAAAAAAGAACAAAAGTAGATTTCTGGTAATTAGGAAAGAACTGACATGAAAACTAAAAGCTGGGGAAATGGACCACAATGCAGAGAAAAAACCAATGTAGTCTAGAAGTTCGCCCCATCTCCCAGGAAGGAGAAACTATTTCTGCAGCCACAAGGTAAGTCCCTGAGGCTGGGAGCTCTGGGGAGGAGCAGTAGACCAGGCCGGCAGCGCTGGAGGGGCCCACTGCTACTGTGACTGCAAAAGCAGTGTGAGGTTTTGCCCAGAGATGACTCATTTCACACATGAGGCAACAGTTGGAAAGAGATTCCAATGCAATGCCAGTGAAGTGCCTGAGAGTGCTTCATGAGGCACCATTTCAGGAAGGGTTTGATGAAGTACACAACTTTACTTCAGAGTTCCCCTATAACCTCCCACAGTGACTGGGTGAGAGTCACAGGAAACAGACAGTTCTGGACAGGACTAGGCTGCATATAGAACTCCTGAGAAGTTTAACCTGAGGCCAGGAAGGACATGGCCACTGCCCTCATGGTTAGCAGCCAGGCCCAGTGTTGTGCTCAGAAACAGCTGGATCTGAAAGTTCTGGCACCAAGTACAGCCGGCAGCTTGCACCCTTGCCCGGCTGCCTCCACTCAGCGCAGATCAAAGTCGACTGTGCTCCTCCTCTCACAGGAAGGAGACACAGCTCAGCTGGGGTGGCTGCCACACCATGGACCAGGCTGGCAGTGCAGAGGGAACAGATGGACAGAGGGGCCTCTGGAGAAAGCGCACCTCACCAGCCCACTGTGTCTGTGTCTGTGTCTCTCTCTGTCTCTGTTTCTCTCTGTCTCTCTGTCTGTGTCTGTCTCTCTCTCTCTGTTTCTCTCTCTCTCCCCACCCCCTTCCCTTTTTCCTCTTCCTCTTCTTTTTCCTTCTTCTCCCCCATCATCTTCCCTGAGTTTTGGGAATTTTCTATTTTCTGCCTTCCTTTTTCTTTAGTTTTTGTTTTTATTTTCCTTATGCTTGTTTTTTTTTTTTTTTTTTCTTTTTCTTTTTTTTTGGTCTGTCCCTGGAAGTGAACTCAGGACCTTGTACTTGCCAGGCAGGTACTTGTGCTGCTGAGCTATATCCCTGGTTCTTATGTTTGTTTTTTAAAATCCCTTTATTCTTTTACCTTCTTTTTCTTATTTGTTCTTCTCTGTTACCTTTGTTTAATTCCATGAATATCCTTTTACTCCTTAATAGGATGCTTCATCTCATTTTTCTCTCTTCCTTCTCATCCTCCATTATTAAATTTTTCTTCTTTCATCCTCCCATTGCCCCTTGTCCATATCTTTATTAATATAATCATTAAGCCTTATTAATATTTTTTTCTGCATACCAGGAATACAACTTATGACCTCCTTCTCACCAGTTAAGCACTGTACTGCTGAGCTATATCCCCAGTCCTTTTTTTTCTTTTTTCTAAAGACAGGGTTTCACTGTGTAGTCCAGACTAGCCTTGAACTCACTATATATAGCTCAGGCTGGCCTTGAAGTTATGGTAGTCCTCCTGCCTCAGTCCCTCAAGTGCTGAATTTATAGGCAAGCTCTACCATATAGGCATGCTTTGTTAATCTTTAGATAGCTTACTCTATATTATTAATGCTGAATTATCTTCTATTGCTGGTGGAAGTGTAGTTGTTGAATTTGGTACATATTTACTGCATGTCAATATTTGGTTTGTCTTAGCAATTATGATTACAGATCTCTTTCCTATGCTTCATTAAGGGTGATATATTTCTGGTTTTATGGTATGTCAGTATACAGTTTGGGCAAGCTCGAGACCACCCTGGGCTACAAAGTGAGCTCAAGGCCAGCCTGAACTGCATAGCAAGACTCTGTCTCAGAAAGAAAAAACAAAAGCAAAAACATCCAGTTCATCTTGGGTGCTATTATTGTGCAATAACACCTAATGTAGGTGTTATTTCCATTGTGGCATAGTTGTTGCTATTACTATGACAATAGTCTTTTTATGTATGCCAATATCTGGATACCTTTGTGTCATTAGCAATACTACGCTCCATTATCAGAGAACTGGTTTCTGGCCCATTACACTGCATCCTCCCCTCCCCAGTTAATGGATCTAGTCAGATCTTGGGCCAGAGGTAAGACTCATAGCCACATGCAGAGTATATCACTGAAAAGTAGACTCTAAATAAAGAGATCCTCATACTAGTAACACAGTCTTTCCACTATAGGTATCCACAAACTTCAGCACCGGACAAAATAAAACCACAGAAAAATGAGGAAACAAGGCAAAAACCTTATAAAAACAATAAAAGAACATGAAAAATAGATTCAAAAGCTTCCGTAGCAGGTTAAATAGGAAATAGGGAGGTAAATCATTGGTAAAAGGCAGGATCAAGGGCTGGGGAGATAGCTCAGTAGAATAAGCACTTACCTGGCAAGCACAAGGGCTGGAGTTCAATCCCCAGTTCTGAAAAAAAAAAAAAAATCAAAGAAGACAAGATCAGTGAAGAGATGAAGGGAGTAGAAGGAAAAAAAAAAGGAAGCGGATAAAAGAATTAAGATGTGTTGTATACATGAACCAACTCGCCACAAGGAATGTCATCATTATGTATTACAAACTTGTACTCATAAGAAATAAAAATTGAACTTCAATTCTGCTCATTGGTTGTATGCCGTAGTAAGGAAACTATTTTTCCCTCACCTCACTCAACCCTTTGGATTTGAAAGATGTAAAAGTAGAACAAGAGTCCCACATGGCCAGATCAGTCCTTAATGCCTGGAGAATTTCTCACAAGAGAACTTTTTATTTTCTGATGAAGTATTGATGGGAAGTGCCTCAACAGTGTCTCTGACATGATCCCTACCCTTTCCTCAGTCCCACAAGGCACAACCCAACCCGTCACAAACAAGGGTTTATATGTGGCCCACTGAGAAACATTTCCTCTCCTAGGAGTCAAACAGGTAGACAGATACTCTGTCATTTTGAATATATATTTGGATAGCAACCATGCTTCTTTTCTAAGGTTAGGCTGATTCATCATGTAGATGATTTTAGATGACAGTAAAATGCTTTAAAAGAATGATAAGAATGCCAAAAAGATGAACAAATGAACATGTGAGAACAAAGTTAAAATGTTTTTCCCCTAAAAAATGGGAAATTTATCTCAAGTGAAGGTGAACTTACTGCAATCAGCTTAAACTGATTTGAAAGATCCTATAACAACTTTGATCCTTATCCCCAGATGCAGTTGGGACAAGAAAGCATTCGTGAAGGAATTACATTAGATACAAGCAGAAAGTCTATGGAGGCATCTAGCAAAGGAGGCATCCTCTCTGTCTGACCTGTCCTGATCTGTTACAGCTCTAGAGTCAGAGAAATTGGCTGTGGCCTCAGAAGTCATCAAGCCTGTCCCCTCCCAGGGAAAAGCTTACTTGCCTGAATCTAAATGTCTCCTAAAGAAACACTGTAGCCTTTCTCCAGGTCTTGTTTTAGTCTCTTAGTTCTTGAAGCAACAACATATTAATGCCAAATACAGATCTCACTGTGCAGTTAGAATCATTGTACTCTTTCCTTACAGAAAGGAGAAGAGATGATCAAGATCTATGTGACTTCCCTCAAATTCAGGTACCAGATTCCCACCATTCCTTCCTTTGCTTTAATTGGATCTGTTTCTCAAAAGTTTAATTGCTATTTTTGTCCTTCCGAGCTTGTGATAAATGCCAATCCTGACACCACTGAACCTGAGGAATAGAGAATTCATAGCTTTATCATTGCATTCAAAATTTAAATGCAAAGGAATACATGAACAGAAATAGGTCATTGTCTTCTGAAGATCACCAATTGTAAGTTTTCTTTTCACAAAAATTGGTATATTGATTTTCTTTTGAGAGTACATTTCTGTGGAGCATGAAAAACTTTAATCCTGAGCTCTATGGCTGTCAGAGAAATTAATGGCTCCTCTATAGCCACCAGCACATATGAGGGCTGGATAATTTTTCTTCTGTCAGGCTTCTCTTTATGAATCTAGCATGTTACAGGTGGCTGAAGGAGTTCCTCATTACCAAGAACTGGTGCAAAACAATTGTTTCTCTATCTATGTTTTGAGGTACTATTGACTAGGACTAAGGATATTTTGAGTTGCTTTAAGTCACATTTCCATTGCTGTGATCAAATAAATACCTGAGATGAACAATTCAAGGGAGGAAATGTTGGCTCATGGTTTAAGAAGTTTTAGGCCTTGGTTGACTGTCCATTGTTTCTAGCTTGTGGTGAAGCTGAAGGATATGGTGAGGCAATGCTGCTAACTTCATGGCTTCGGAGGGAGGGAGGGAGGAAAAGAGGAACAAGAGAGGGGAAGGAAGGGGGAGAAGGAAGGGGAGGGAGGGTGGGAAAGGAGGGGAAGGGGAAGGAAAAGAGTGGGAAGGGGGAGGAGAGAGGGGAACAGGAAAGGGGGAGGGGAGAAAGGGGAAGGGGGATGGAGGGGAGAGGGGGATGGGAGGAAAGGGGGGGAGACACTGCCTGCGACCTTTTTCCAGCTAAATCCTGTTTTCACTGCCTCCAAATAGCAACAGCAGCAGCTAGGGACTAAACCTTCAACACATGAGGTTTTGGAGGACACTCTAGATCCAAACTATAAAATTTTGCTCCTGACTCCCAGAGGTTCATGCCCGCCTCACAATTCAACATGCATTCATCCATCTCCAAGGGTTCTTGTAGTATTAATAGCTCCAGCATTGCTCAAAAATCTAAGTGCAAAGTCTTTTCTACGACTCATGGGAACTTTTAGCTGTGAGCCTTTACCAAATCAAAAAATAAGTTATGTACTTCAACATACAATGGTGATATAAAGATAGGGTAAAACTCCCCATTTCAAAAGATAGGAATGAGAGCATTGAAAGGAGAGATGGGACTGAAGCAAAACTGAAAGCCAGCAGGGAAGACATGAAATCTGTGTCTGTGTGTCTAGCATCCAGGATATGTGGTGGAAAGATGTGAGCCCGGAAAGGCTTAGGCAGTCTCTCTCTTGTGGCCTGGCTGTTGCAGCCCTCATGGCCTTTCTCTTGGACTGGTTTCACTCATTGCCTATGGCTTCCTTCAGCAGATGAGCAACATTCCTGGTATCTCTAACTTCCCAGGATTTCCATTCCAGCTTCAACTTCACTCTCACAGCTTTAGTTTCTCATGGGCTGCACAAAGGGATTCTGACCTGCCACATGTTGCCTACCCTCCCATGCCTTCCACAGAAGTCTTAGTGGAAGTTTCCATAACTCCACACCTTTTGTATTTGGCATATTTTTAGAACTAGCATCATGTGGACATTGCAAAAGTCTGCCACCAGCTTGAGTCTTAGCCAGGCCCACTTGGACCACAGCTGTAGCAACTTCTGTCCACCTAGACTACTGACTTCAGTGAAGTGACTTGCGGGGGAGACAACTTGGGAGGCAACCCTGTGGGAGGAGGATGCCCAGATACTAATTTTTCAAAGCAAAATCTTTCAAAGTGGTTTATACTTTTACATCCTTGAATCTGTGATGGGTAGGGTCAAGCAGCTCCTGAGATGTCCTCACTGCTTCCTTCCTCTTGTCCCAGTGCAAAGTACTTTGTTTTGTTTTAATAGTTACAAACTCTTCAGCACCCACATCTTTCTTGGCCCCAACTTTACTGTGCTTTATTTATTTATTTATTTAAAATCAAACTGCAAGTTCTTCAAATCTTTCTGTTTTGCTTTTTGCTCACAATTCTTACTGCAAAGTGGGCTAAATGCACCCAACAACTCCCATGTGACAGCCTGAAAGTTGTGGTGCCTTGAAATTTCTTCCACAAGACAAGTTAGCCCATAATTTTTAAATTCAACTCATATAATGTGAGCATATTCTTTACCAGAATGTAACATAAATAGCACACAGTCTAATTCTCAATAGTCTTCCTTTTCACTTGAAACCTAAGGAATCTGGCCATTACTCTCCACATTCCTATTAGCATTCTGGTCTTCCAAACTCATACCACAATTGCCCATTAAGTTCCCATTAGGCCAATTTAAGCTTCTTTCATCTGTTTCTGCAGTTTTCCAAATTCTTTCCATGAAACCATTCCAAAGGCTTGTGAACTACATTGTCAGATATAGTCATGGCAATGGTTTCACTTTTCTGTATCATTTTTTTGTTAGTCAGCTTTGCACTACTCTAACAAAATACTTAAGAAAAACAATTTTTTAAAAAAAATTTATTGAGAAACAAATATGAATGAGACAGTTTCAAAGCTGATTAATAGGACAGTTTCCATAATCAACACATTGCACATTGTTATCTTCTTAGTGGCTATCCATAGTACAAGAAGAATACAGGATATCCTGTCCAAACACTACTAGTACACATCTTTCTTCTCATTGAGTTAAGCGAAAGTAGCCGTATATCTATCCTAACTATTCTGTATATACAAATACAAAATGGTCCTTCCTCTGTATCCCTCCTCTCCAGTTCGGTCCTGTCAGAAATGGGTATTCTATTGGCATCTAAATACTATAGGTGTTTGAATTCAGCAAAACAATCCAACATTGTCTAGCTGTCTATATTTAGTGGGTTATCCTCAGAAGTTATTGACTTGAGCCTTTTACAGCTCATCATATTAATATGGCTTTACTTTATATACCTCATTTTTATACTTTTCTGCTGGATAGTTAAGACCAAGATGAAGCAAGACCTATATAACAAGAAATGTAACTTTTGCATCTGATAAGGTCAGTCAAGTACCCTCAGGATTTATCCTGTAGCCCTGTACTGCACTTTGTCAGTGTCAGCCATGAGGATGAGTCATGGCCATTGCTTGACCAATTTGCTCTCTGTGGAAGCCAGAGAGAATGTTTTCTCTCCATGTGACTCTCCCCAGGTACACTATACATCATCGATCACATTCCTCTGTGGCTCCATAATCTCCTTGATCAGAAAATTTGGAGCACAACTGAGTTACCTGATGTTACAGTACAGGTTCTCCTATGTCCCGAGTCTTCACTGATCTTGAAAGGCTAGGGCCAAAATGTTGGCTAACTTTGTAGCCCTTCCTTTTCTCAAATCTTGATCTGCTAACTGAGGTTGTTAACCCTCCAGAAGAGAAGCTTATTATTGACCTGCAATATATGTAGTTCATTTTACCCTGTCTAAATATCAAACATCTTAGGCATATCATGGAACAGGTATTTTACATCAAGTATTGATATGTTGAACTTTAAGTCCTTACAGAATATGAAGGAAAAATAATTAAAAAAAAACTAGAAATAAGCATTTACATATTTTTACAAAGAAATTTAGAAATCTAACCATATACAAATTGTAACAGGACAGACCTGTGACATTTTTTTTTCTTATTCTTGTGTCCTTTTTTTTTTTTCATTTATTACCCTTTTTTAAAGAAAAAAAAAACCTTTACTTGAGAGACAGTATGGCAATAAATGATATGTCATGACAAGAAGTACATATTTAGAAGACCAGGATGGCAGGCACTCCAAGCGTGACCCCTCTATTATACATCACCATCCTCAGTGCAGCTGCCTGGCTCACAGGCACCAGCATATAGAGTTAGTCAAGGTGAGAATCCCACCAGCCAACCGCTAGTCTCAAAAACCTGCTGATGCACCCCAGGATCAAGTCCCACTCATTTTGTGCATACAAATGCATGGCTTTGCCCCTGTCATGTAAGAAAAACAATCTAAAGGAAAGTAGTTCAACTTTGGCACACAGTGTCAGAAGTTTCAGTCTGCAGTCAGCTGGCTCAAGCGTTTCTGGGCCTGTGATGAGGAAAAGCATCATGGTGAAGCGGTGTGGGAGAGCAAGACTACTCATGGTGGGAGGGATAGGGTTAGGAGATGGAGTTAGGGGACAAAATGTGCTCTTCAAGGATGTAGGACCGGTAATCGACTTCCTTCAAGTAGGTCCCACCTCCTGCTCCCATCACCCACCAGTAATACCACCAGCTGGAGATCAAGCCTTCAACACATGAGACTTTGGAGGACACCCCACTTCCAGACTGTAATAGTCATATAAAGCTTAATGCAAGGAATCGAACAAGTACTGTTTCATATTTATTTTCTTTTCTTTTTTTTTTTTTTTCTACCGTTTTATTGATAAACATATAGCAATGAGACAGTTTCAAATCAAATCGGAAGTACAGTTTCAACAAATAATACACTGCATATATT
>NW_004524654.1:5556591-5595445 GCF_000260255.1 Octodon degus
GTGTGTGTGTGTGTGTGTGTGTGTGTGTGTGTGTGTGTGTGGCCAGCTCAGCCCACCAGGGGGCACAGCTGGCTGGCATGTGGTGCTGGGGGATCGAACCATCGTCCCTGTACTTTGCCAAGCTTGTTCTAAGTAGGTGCTTTAGACCACTGAGCCATCTCTCCAGCCCCTCAATTTATTTTCTACACAGGAATTATCTAATTCCTAGGGTGACTAGAAGTGGGAATTTCCATTCCCTAAAAAAAGAAAGGCCTATTTATACACAAACATTCAGCCTAACAAGTCCCCTTTGGCCTCAAAAGTGATCTAATATAGACATTTCCAGAAGTTTGGAGAAGTTTCTTTTATCATAGTCACTTTTTGTATTTGCATTTTCTAGTCACCATTTCATAGTTAAGGGATCTCTAGGTCTATTTGTGTGCCTGTCAGTATTCAGCATGGATCAGGAAAGAGATGGCATGATCTATGGAGACAACTGAGAGACATTGGTAAAGACTCTATTTACAAGCCGTGGGTAAGGTTTCTAGAACTTATGAAGAGACAGGTATGTAGTATGTGGACTTAGCAATGATGAGGAGTTGGTTTTGCTCAGAAGTCTGAAGTGGGAAGGGGAAGATGCCTTAACTGGAATTCAGAAAGAGCATGAAGACTTATCTGACAAGATTGATAACCTTTGACAGATGGATTCAGCCAGCATTGGATGCTGTGCTAGGGAGATTGCCAGGGAAGAAACACCCTTGCCTCCCCTCCACCACCTTCTGATCTCCTGCTGCAGTACCTCTTATCCTCACTATACTCACTAAACCCAAGTTTAAAGGAGAGGCTTGTTGATACTGTCCGTATACATCAGCCTTCTCATAGAGTGAGAATAGCAAGGATAGAGAAGGCTAGCAAGCTGATCTGGAGTGAAAAAGAAGGTATCTAATAAGAATGCTAATTATAAGACTCTGTGGCTTTAATTTTGGTCTAGTTTCTTTCTTAAAAGACTCAAGAACATATCTGATGTCAGTATAAGACCTCTACCAGTTGATTTACTTCATCTGTGCTTCTTGGTTTTAGAAAGCTTTAACAGTATGCTCTCTACATCATTGCTTTCTCATACTCAAAAACCCTAATCATTTTTGTTGGTACTAACTCAGCAGTAACTCCTACTCTTCAAATACCTCTCTGCTTCTTCTGAATATCTTTTGTCATTTTCTTAAGATGCAGCAATAAAAACTGCAAACCATATTCTAGGATCTTGGGTCCTACAGGAGGAATGGAAAATATGCTAATTCAATCATAAGAATTTTAAGAAAAATAAAGTCAATAGAAAATTTAGAAAATACAACAGCATTGACAATTGAAAAAAATTCAATTTTAGATCATTTAGAATTATTAGGAAGTAGCACAATCGTAAAATGAAAGTCATAGCAAGTCTTGGGGTGGAAGTTTTCTGTAAGTTTTAATATTTTTTTGGTGGCTTGAAGTTGATCTTGTTTATTGAGAGTATTTTTGAACAGCACAATCAAACAGCATCCATAATTAGATGTAAAATGTGTGAATCTAGCCTCCAAATAAAATTTCAAGGGGGGCCAGGGAGATGGCTCAGTGGAATAAGCACTTGCCTAACAAGTGCAAGGGCCTGAGTTCAATCCCCGGTTCCACAAAAATAAATAAATACATACATAAAAATAATAATAAAAAAATTTCATAAATGGTGCCCCCAAAGCCTGAAAGGGTTGGGAGTGAAGATAAGGATGAAAGAAGGAAAAGGCAGCTAAATCTTCAATTCTATTTGAATGGGCAACTATTAATTTTTTGTATTACTATATAAACACAGGTTTAAGTATGTAAGGGTACAAACAAGGCTACGTCCCCAGCCCTTTTTCCTGTGTTTGGATTTTGTTTGTTGGTCAACTTGTTCTGGGAATGAAAACTTTTAAGGTTCTTGATAAGAAAAAAACAATACTGAAAACTATAATCCAGCAAAAATAAGAAAAGGGAAAAGACACAACAAAAAGCATAAATTATGACAGGCTTACCAGGTTCTTCTTCATTATTCATCTGGAGTTCATTTTTGACTCTTCTTTTAGTCATCATGTCCATGTCTGGGAAGTTGACTCATTTTGTTTTTCCTTGGAAAAGGCACTTGTGTCTGACCCTTTCCGTTCCCATTCACACCCTTCTAGTTCCCTTGGGCCTATACTAAGACAGTATTTCTAATACAGTATACCCTACATCAGCCTTACCCATAGCAACTAGAATAATCATCAGAGGAAAACGCCCTTAATCAAAAGCTTTCACACCCCCCATTTCTTAATATCTGTCTTTCTTACTTGAGTTTTGAGACTTTCTATCATATGAATCCAGCTAAGTATGGTTCAACAGTTCATGTATGTGTGTATGGGTGGGTGGGGTACTAAACCCAGGGCCACTTTGACCTTGAGCTACCTCCCCAAGCCTCTTCCCTTCTTTTTTTCATTTGAGATAATGTCATTCAGTTGCTAAATTACCCAAACTAGACTTGAATTTGCAATCCTCCAGCCTACTTGAGTTCTGGGATTACAGGCATATGCCACTATCCCTGGCTTATTTAAACAATTTTAAGACACATTATAAAAATGGAAGACATCCGAAGGATCTTTGAAATCAAACTGCATCTTGTCATTGATTATAATCATAGCGTTGTAGATTCGGTGGTTCTTTTCCTAGTTTCATAACTCCAACAAATTTTTGTTTATTCATTTCCCTCTTTGAGTATTCTTTGCCTTCTTTCCATACAGGTCTACTAAAAAAGTCCATGCCATCTTTAAGGTCCAGCCTCAAAGGGCATTGCCTCAAAGAATCCTTTATTTACTGCTTCAGCTAGAACAACCAGTCCTCTGAGTCCTCACAGTTCCTTTGTAACTCTAGCAGCTGTTACATGCTTCCTTTTAGTTTAAATACTTGTGTACATACTTGATATGCCTTCCTGGAATCTGGAATATTGCAGTATTTGAGAGTTCAGCTAAAATTGTGACATTCTGTAAAAGTATATGAGTTTGTTCTCCTAAAGCAAATTCAAGACATCTTGAACAGTTAAAAAAAAAAAAAAAAAAAAAATCTGTGAAGTATTACTTCAGAACTCAGAAACTGCTTTAAACTGCCCTCTAGAGGTAGTATGTCATCCTTGAACCTGAGAGAAGTAAAGTCATAGAGATTGGTGCAAGATACTGGATACTGATACCCAGATGGGATAGGCAGCTGTGGGAGTGGCTGTTCTGTGGGAAGAACTTGGTTGGTCTTGTATGTGGGAATAGTCACTGGAAAGGTCTAGTTCTGAGTAACTGTGTTGCTTAGATTTCTAGTCTATTCCACGGTGTTCCCATGAGTCACTGTGATGTTTTGGGAGGGTGGGGCCAGACTAAGTAAGATTTTCTTAGGAAATCCAGTATGGGCTGCAAGTACAAGAACTCTGGGTCATCTCCACTGTTGGAGATGTAACTCGGTCCTGTTGCAAAGTGTGGCCTGAGGAATATAAGTCCTTCTTTGTGGCAGAGTCTCTTTCAGAGCTAATTTTAAGTTCCCCAAAGTTATATGCATAACTTTGTAGCAATATACAGTATTCCCAGTGCTTGCTTGCTCTTTCTTGCTTGCTTGCTAATTTGTGTATTTGTACAGGGTCTTACTATGCAGATCAGACTCATGGTGATTCTCCTGTTTTAGCCTCCCCAGTGCTGGGATTAAAGGCTTGTGCCACCACACCTGGACTCTATTTCCAGCTCAGTGCCCCCTGGGGGCAGAGCGGGTGTGGCATGTGGGACCAGGGATTGAATGTTGGTCCCTACACTTGCCAAAGCAGGCACTTTGCTCCCTGAGCTATCTCACCGGCCCTCCCAGAGCTTTCTTTGACTCCCACATCCCTCCTTTTTTTCCTCAGCAAACTTCTGTGGTCACAAGAAAAGAAAAATCTACTCACATACCCTCTTGGTATTGTCCTGACTTTCTTTTTCTTTCTTTCTTTCTTTCTTTCTTTCTTTCTTTCTTTCTTTCTTTCTTTCTTTCTTTCTTTCTTTCTTCTTCTTTCTTTCTTCTTTTTTTTTTTGTATTTTTTAGGGAAGGGTCTTCAGAGTGTTCAGGGTCTCACTACTAGATTGTACTCATAGTGATCCTCCTGGTTATAGCCTCCCAAGAGCTGGGATTACAGGCATGTACCACCATGCCCAGTCTCAGTACGTCCAGGAGCAGGGCCAGCACTGCAGGCCTGGGGATTGAACCCCCGGTTCCTGCAGACACTTTAATCTGCTGAACTACTTGGCCAGCCCTTGTCCTGACTTTCTATGATTAAATTTAAAATGACTTGTGAAATTTTCTTCTGGGTTTTGCTTCCTGGAGCCAATGCCATTTTCTATAAGGGCCTCCTACTTATCCCACTTGACTTTGCGCAGTAACCCCTCTCCCCTCGTGCTCTATAAAAGGAGGGTTGAATTTGGGTGGCTGGAGGTCTCTGCTAGACTTTGCATTCTAATAATCACTTGGTGCTAATAGCGTTCACCTCCCAGCACTGGGTCTCTGCACTAATGAATTTGAAGCTCACTTTCCTCTGAGGCAAAGTGGTCTGTACGATGTGATCTAGACATGTCCCTTGGCAGCTTTTCCCAAATGGCATTCTCTCAACAGCTTTACCTTATCTGATCCTTATGGCATAAAGGTTACATTTGTAAGCAGATTTAAGCAAAAGAATCCATTTGATCTTAGGAAAATTGTCTTCATTAGAACATCGTAAGTGCCTATTACAGAAAACACAATAAAGAAAATGATAATGAAGGAAATAATAAATGCAGAGAGGGGAGGAAAGGGTGAGAAGAGGAAGTAAACAGAAGATGTGTTACCAGCTTCCCACAGTGAGTGGAATCATTCTGTAATGCCAACATGTGCTAAGGAAAATTATAAAAATTATTTTAAAACTTACTTGAATGCATCTACTCGGAGGCAGTATTGCTAACATGATGGCATATTAATGTCTCCTTACACTAGTTTTTCTTTGTTTATATAGTCATATGGTTTCCTAAAATGTTTAATTTGGAATTAGATTTTTCACTGTTTTTAAACTTTGCTTTCTCTCATAATGATTAAAACTTTCCTTTGTTACCATTCACAGTAAGAACTCCGGGGAGCTAGACTCTTTGCATTTGAATCTTAGCTGTTATAGTATGACCCTTGGGCCTATCCTTTAATGGAAATAATTAAAGATTCATTTTAGATTCATCACTTGTGAAAATGAGGATGATAATGATCCCTACTTCACAGTTGTTGTGAATATTTATGTGAGTCCGTATTTGTCAATAGTACCTAGCAGGTAGTGAGGACTTTAGCAGGCTAGCTACAGCTGCTATGACTACTACTGTTATGTAGAAGCTAATGTGATTTTAAAGCCTGGATAGAATTACATTGTTTGGGGCCAGCAAGATAGTTCAGCAGACTAAGAACCTGCTTAGCGCAGTGACTGGGGTTCAATCCCTGGCACAACATGCTGCTCAGGCCCTGCCCTCGGCAGCACTGAGCCAGCGACAGAGTCCAGGTGTGGTGGCACACTCTTGTAATCCCAGCAATGGGGAGGCTGAAAATGGGAGGATCACTATGAGTCCGAGCTGCATGGTGAGACCCTGTACCAACATCAAATAAAATAAAATAAAATAAAATGGAATGGAATGGTTTGAACATAGCATGTTGTATTCAAGTCAAGTTCCACTGTTGGAGAGAATGTTTACTTCCTTGATATAAATAATTTTAGTGAAATGAGCATCCTTCTTTTACTGCATTTGTCTATTTTTGTTTTTTTAAGATAAATTTTATTTTATATATTTAAGCTATTCAACATGGTATTATAAGATATTGTATATATACATATAAGATTTTTATAGTGAAGCAACTTTAATATATCCATCATTTGACATGGTTAGTCACTGTCTCCCAAGCAAGGATATAACAAAGGACAGCTATAATCTATCATTTGGCAAAAGATTGGGATTCAATAAGCTATCATTAAGCATAGTCCTCATTGTCAGATCTTACCGTTTGTTCCCTCTATATATTCATTATAATATATTCCATAACTTACATCTGTCTATAACTACTATTGTTTCTTATCACTAGATATTTAGCCTTTTCTTCCTTTAGATTTTACATATAAATGAAATCATATGATATTTGGGGCATGTTGTTGCCTTTATCATAAAATTCTTCAGGTCCATTATGTTGTGGCAAATGACGGGATTGCCTCCTTTTTTAAAAGACTGAATTGTGTTGTCCATTATGCTGCCATGTGATAAATTTAGCAGGTGTAATACAGGCTGTTGTGTACAATTAGTGGTGAACGCAAGTGCACATTTGACAGTAAGTGAAAAGCAGCCAAACTTATTGTTGATCACAAGAAGCTGTGCTCAGGGCAAGTTCATGAAAGTGGTGCAGAGGTGACAGGAAAGCAAAGCACTGTGCATCGATTACAGCATTTAGTACATGCCAGCCCCTAGATAAATCAGCCTTCTAGAATTTAAAGGATATACACTTCAGGGCAGGTGCCTCCCCTGAATGTCTAGGTATGATGCCCATGATCGTTATCTCAGGGAGCTCTCAACACACATGCTTATCCCAGAGTTCACTCTGATCTTAATTACATGGATGAGATTTAGTGATTATTCATGAACCTTCAATAAGGTAGGAAAAAGTGGACTGAAGATAACCCATGGAATCCACACATATGCGCTCTTACCTAGAATTTCAGAGATTACCTGAAATTTGCTATGTGATTCTCTACCTCTCCTAGAGCAAAGGAAATGAGAATGACCCCAGGGTACCATTTAAAATTAAATGGGGGCGGGCTGGGAAGATAGCTCAGTGGTCTAAGTTTGCCAGACAAGCACAAGGACTTGGGTTCCATCTCCGGTATGGCATACCTTGCTGGTCCTGAAACCAGGTGTGGTTGTGTACTCCTGTAATCCCAGCACTGAGGCTGAGACAGGAGGATCACTATGAGTTTGAACTGCATAGCAAGACCCTGCATCAAATAAATAAATAAATAAATAAATAAATATCCTTTTAAAATCAAATGAACAGAAGGGAGTAACTCCCTCAACTCCATTGTTTTTAACTGTACTAACTGTGTATATTTCTTTTTCCATTCATCCGTTGCTAGACACTTAGACTTTTTACATTTCTTGCCTTGGGAGATTAACATTATTATGAATATAGGCATACAGAGAGCTTTATTCTCCCTTTGCATTTTAAAAGGGTAAGCCATGTACCAGGTAGGAGAGGAATGGTGATAGGAAATGGAATAAATGTATTTTAGTGTCTTGGTTTTGACCTTGGCTGGAGTGGCAGGGAGGATTCTAAGACCTGGAAAAGTGCTCCTCAAAACCTATTTAGACTTTCTGGTACTACTAAAACTACTATTTAATGGTCCTTTCTAAATTGAATCACTAGTAAGTAATCTCCTCAGACTCTGGTCAGAGAATCCTTGGCCATCCATTTCATGTACTTCTGGTTCTTTAATAGCTGCCATGGGAAGAGGCTGGGTCCATTAATTGATACTCAGTGAACAGTAAGTCCCTGGAGCCTCCATTTTTTTTTTTTTTTCCAGGCTGGTGAAGATAAAGATCCTATTGATGACTATAGAGATAGGTAATCTACTTTGAGAAATAAATTTCTTACCTTGCTGCAACCAAAAATCCTCGCTTCAGACTTGCAAATTTAAGATTACATATTAGTTAGAGCTACAAAAGAAAAAGCATGCCCACAGTATAACTTTCTGAAAGCTGGTAAGTGATAAATCTAAGTTTTGGTTTATGTATTTTCATATGTATGTGTGTATTATATGCTATGTCTGAAAGTGTAAATTGTTTACAAAGTAATAAATTCACTTAAAATAGATGAATATCAATAATAAAATAAGTATTTAGAACAAAGTATCTTCGGAATTGTTAATGTCTCACTTAGGGATGTGCACCACACTGCTGCTCCACAGCTAAATGGGATCATAAATTCAGCACCAGTAACAAATTAAAAGAACTATGTTTAAAAGGGGAAACAAAATACTTTATTTGTAAGAAAGTGAAGAAGCAGGGACCAGAACTCTGTGAGACAATAGGGGGTCTGAGTACCATAGATCTTTGTCCCAAGCTTTTTTTTTTTTTACTTTTTTATTAGTTTTGGGGAACATTTCCTCCCAGGTTGATATCTGGAACTTGTCATAACCTGATTGGTCTACTGGACTGTCATAGATAGATCCCAGTTTCCAAGATCCTAACCCCCCGTGCCGTTGCCTACATCACATTCCTAAGGAGGCTTCTTTGGCCTTGTCAGGGTCTTATCTCTGGAGTTTATGAGTTGACTAGGAGAGATATTACATACAAGGCCAAGTTACTGAAGGGGATGGATGCATGAGTATTTAATTCAGTAACATAGTGACCTTACAGTAGGAATACATAGATGATAGATAGATAGATAGATAGATAGATAGATAGATAGACAGACAGACAGACAGATAGATAGATAGATGTATGTAGATGTATGTGTTATTTTATATACTAGAATCTTCTTTTTGTAAGTGGCCACCCCTTGTCTCCTTTGCACTTTACTGAAGTTCTGTTTATTAGTCCTTCCTTGCCTTGTTAATTGTTCTCTGTAGTAAGATTTTAACTCTTTCCAATCAGGATTATCCAGATAGCCCAATAAGGGCCTCATTCTATATTTTTTTCTATCAAAAGACTCTTTTCCCCTACAGTTAATATCTATTTTTTCCTGTGTTGGCAAATCAGGCTTATAGCAACTGTAATCTTAAATTTTCTAAGTATGTTTATCTTAAGATAACAAAATAAAAATGATTTATACATTATTAATGATGTGTTATTAATATATTATTAAGTATTAATAATATGTTAAGGATATGTAGTCTTGGGAAGGATTTCTGGAATGTGTAAATTAAGTAGAGGAGCCAGAGAAATGAGAAATATTCTACTTTTCCATTTTCTCCACTCCTTATTCATTTCAAACCTCTCTTCTATTGTTTCCTGGTTTCTCATTCCCACATTCAAATCAGTAAAAAGGGGGAAACAATATAAGTGAAAGAAAAAGGTAATACCAGAATAGCTTACTTTCACATTTAATAAATTTAAATCTGTAACTCGGTTGGTTGGTGTTTCTAAAATGTGGCTGCATTTGTCTGTGTTCTTATTTCTTATTGGTATTGATCTAGCTTGTATTTTTCTCTTGAGAGTTTGGTCTGTACCTTTTGAACTGATGATTGAGCCTTTCTTATTACAATCATTGTTTTCTCCTCTGTTTTCTTATCTTTAGTGTTCATAGGTTAAATTTGAACAATCTGCATGCCAGGAGTGGGGCCTGCATGGCAGGCCTGGGGTTTGAACGCCTGGCCCCTGTGTCTCTGCCTAAGCAGACAGTTTTAATCCACTGAACTATTTGGCTGGCCCTTCCCCCTTTTCTCAATTCACCCATATTTCTTACACAACTGGTAGATTTGAACCATAGACTCAGAATCTGTCTTACTTCCTTTCCACTGCTTCCTACTTTAAAGATGAAGACCTTTCTGTACAAATTATTTAGTACAACAAGGCCTTGCCCGCACATGGGAACAAATCCTCAAAGTCTGAGTTTTGATGTATTTTCAGAACATAAAGATGGGTGGTCATAAAATGAAAATATTTTATATTTGTATCAAAGGCTTTCTTGTCATGGTTCTATAACCAAGAGTGTCACTCACTGTATGTAGAGTAAAACAAAAAGTCAAGTCAAAAATGATTTTCAATATTCTTTCATTTAAACAATGAAAGAAAATGAAAGTACAAGAGGGAAGAACAATAAGAGCCTAATATGTGTAGAGAAGAATTTTAAAACACACAAAGATAAATTAGTATCAAAGCACTGTAAATGAGGGGGAAACTAGCATTAATTTTTATGAAAGAGTATTAGCATGGACACATAAATCAAGTAGCTCTGTATTTCTCAAAACACTTTATAAGCATTAGTGAAAGGTCCATTAATCAACAAATGACTTACACAACTACAAAATCCTTAGCAACTCTAATAGTATTTTCAACCCTAATGTTCTTCTGCAAATACAGTAATGACTTTGAGCAGCTAAATAAGCCCCCAATGTGCTGGGTTGTTAGCACTTACTTATCAATTAGTTTCTCTTATAGTTCTTAGTATTCCTAACATTTAAAAGTTTCCAAAGAATTTTCTCCCCTCTTTTCCAGTCTTATTTCCCACAACCTCTCTTGCACACTCTTCTGTACTGACTCCTAGATAATTCTCTGTACTTCCGGGCCTGTCAGAGCGGCATGTTTCCAATTCCTCAAGCCTAGTCAAATCTTCCTCACTGTCTAGGCCTCTCTCAACTCAACTGTTCTCACCTCCATTAAATTCTATCTGCCTACTCCAGTGAATAACCATCTTTTAATTGCCTACCTATATTATTTAATTATTATTTGAACCATTAATTATTGTGTCCAGTTTGTACCATCTTCCGCACTGTTTTCTTAAAGTTATTTCATATTTAGGAGCATATAAATGTCTTTTTGTGAACTAAATCATTGTATCAGTGTGAATACAGATGGTCCTACATATCTGTGGTTCCACACCCTTTGATGAACTGCTGATCAAGACTATGCAAAAAGTAATTATGTTGCTAAATATTTATAAGCTATTATTCCTCAAACAATATAGTATAACAACTATTTACATGGCATTTGCATTTGTACTAGTCACTGTAAGTACAGTGGTCCCTCATTTATCATGGAGGTTACGTTCCAGACAAGCCCGCAATAATGAAAATCAGCAAGGTTGTGACATTATACTTATTTTAGTATATATATATGTATATATATACACACACACATATATATATATATATACATATTAAAGCTTTGTAAACCCTTCTCATACTCTTATAAACCTTTCTCATAATTTAAAAAACACTTCTTGGGCTGGGGAGATGGCTCAGTGGAATAAGCACTTCCCTAGCAAGTGCAAGGGCCTGAGTTCAATCCCCAGTTCCGCCAAAAAATAAATAAATTAAAAAACCACTTCTAAAGTACTTAATCATTTTCTAAACTCATAAACCTATGTAATTTTAACAACATATGTATACCATGGTACTGCAAAATCCTGTGATATAGTGAAAAATCCATGATAATTTAGATTAATATTTTTTGAAAACCTGTGAAACAGTAAGTCCACAAAAGTCGAACTGCAAAATAGTGAGGGACTACCGTAATCTAGAGTTGATTTCAAGTATATGAGGATGAGTATAGATTATTTGCTAATTCTAGAGATGGCTTCAAGTATATAAGAGGATGAATATAGGTTATTTGCAAATACCAATCATTTTATATAAGGACTTGAACATTGCCAGATTTTGTGCCCACCAGGATCCTAGAACAAATACTAACAGAGTTACATAATACTGTCTTCACTGACTAGATTGTAGTGCCCCCCTGAGGTGGGGATTGAGCACATATTTTTGCATAACATCTAGGAAAGCAGAGCAGATAAGCCACCAAAATTTTGCCTCTTGTCATCTGTTTAATTTTGAACTATTTTAATCTTGGTGCCTCAGTTTTCTTATCTAAATATTAGTGATAATAATAGTATCTTCAGGGCCGGTGAGATAGATCAGCAGACTAAGTGCCTGATTAGGCAAGTGCAGGGACAGGGGTTTGATCCCGGCACCACATGCCGCACCAGCCCTGCCCCCTGGGTGCACTGAGGCAGCAACCAAGACAGGATATAATCACTACGAGTCTGAGTCTGAGCTGCGTAGTAAGACCCTGTACCAAATCTATCATCTATCTATCTATCTATCTATCTATCTATCTATCTATCTATCTATTGATATAGATATATATTAATCTGATAAATAATATATTATTTTATATAATATATATGTATAATCTACTACATAGTATAGCTTCAAAACTTAGATAAATTCATACACGTAAAGTGCCTAAAACAGCTTTCATAATATATAGCAAGTGCTCATTAAATGTTACCTATTTGAAAGGATGGACTTGTATCATCTCTGGGAAAAAGCAGGGCTTTTAGCACCATGACCCTGAGATGCCTTTGTATTCTCAAGACTTTTATGAAGCAGAGGGACATTGTAAGTACTAAGCCAGACTGACCAGAAAATATTATCTAAAGGGCCCTGGGAACTAGAATGATAGTATGATCTGTAGAAACTTCTGCATATATGCTAAGTCAACTCTTTCTTGAAATGCTAGTCATACAATGGAACAAAGCAAGCTGATGTCACTACTTATGTCCTTTAATTCATAAAACTACTCTCCCTGCCATAACTTGTGGCAGGCCACATGGGTGACTTTCCTTGAAAAAAGAGCAATTGTCTCGTTGGCTGAGCCTGACCCTATTTCCATGTGCTGTTATGTACAGAGCTGGCTAGGACTTTTCATGTCCCTTCAGTTGACTTTAAGCAATGCATATGAGTCTAGCCCAGGTGCTGGTGGTAATTTTTGAAGACAGCAGTCATGTTTCCGTGGAATCCCCACCTGCTTCTCCCTAGTGTGAGCTGGGTCCAGATGGGACGAAGAGCTGATGCTCCACACTGTTGGCTGGGATGAGCCTGGAGATAGAGGTTATGACTTCCTGGGTGTATTGATCAGGGTTTTACTTAGAGGAACAGATATAATATAATGAACAGATATTAACATAAGATATAAGGATATATATATATATATATATATATATGATATATAACAATGTATAAAGAATTACAAGATTGGCTTATGATAGTCAGCCACAGAGTCAGATGAGGAAGCATGCAGAGGGCGTCTGCATACCCCAGACTGAAGAATTCAGTCTGAAGGTCTGAAGCTCACTGCAGTGCTTTGGTGCAAACCTCTATTCATCAGATAATGGGTCTGTGATGGAAGACTGAAGAATCCGCAATGGACGCTGAAGAGTCTGCGACAAAGGTGAAAGATCCAAGCTGGAGGCTGAAGAGTCTGTGCTGCAAGCCAGGTGATGAAGTCCAAGCTGAATGCGAAGACGGAAGTTCCTCTGACGAAGTGGAACATTGACTTCTTCCTCAGCCCCTTCATATGGTCTCTTTGTGCTGAGTCACTCTGGTGTGGAACCATTTGTGCCCCAGGATGGGACCCCCCCCCCCAAGCTGGAACTGTGCTGCGGAGTCATCCAGCCAACGTATCAACTACTACACTAGGTCTTTTTTTTTTTTTTTTTAATTTTTATTTAGGGGTGTGTGTGTGTGTGTGTGGCCAGCTCAGCCCACCACAGGGCGGGGCTGGCTGGCATGTGGTGCTGGGGGATTGAACCGCGGTCCCTGTGCTTTGCTAAGCTTGTTCTAAGTAGGTGCTTTAGACCACTGAGCCATCTCACCAGCCCTACACTAGGTCTTGAAAGATTACACATCAGAGCTGAAGCACTGATCCCAAAACATTAGATACTATCTCAGTTGTGTAATACAGATTACTCTTTCTGCATATACTTCTCTCTGTATATTGAAGAGGTGAATGCAGACCTCGTACCTAACCCAGCTCACAGCACTCACCTACTTCCTACCATTCTCACAGTCACTCATCTTCTAGCCACTCCTTTCTTAATGAGTGAATAAAACCTGTTTCGGCTTTGGGTTGAGGCCTTCGTTCCAGATAGCCATCATGGATGGACTCAGGACCCCTGGCTCCCCTTAACTATAAATATGCCTTAGTGTCTTTATTCTCATGATAGGTTGCATTGAATGTGGTAGATTGGAATTAACTTGACAGAATTCCAATAACTTATCCATGTAATTACAAATATAAGCTTCCTGGACAGAGATGAAGACCATGAAGGGCTCTCTATAATAACTACATGCAGAACAGAGTTCTGTAGACAGGACAAGTGTTGCTAGTCTAGCAGACTTCCACTAGCCTTCTAGACTGGTTAATACTTGCCACTGAATTTTATGGCAAAATGATTCTTTCAAGTCTTTGCTACTCGATCTCCTGGATGGTGCTGTTATTGAATACACTCCCATTGTGGACTTACCAAGAGATGCATTTGTAGAGAATGTGTCTCTCAGATGTTTTCCCACGTGGTGCCATTTCTTAGATTATAATTATTATTACTATTTTTTTTTTTGGCTCCAGGGATTGAACCCAGGACCTTCTACTTGCCAAGTAGGTGCTTAAGCCTTTGAACCATCTCCCAGGCCCAAGTAGTACCAGTTTTGAGTAAGCACCTCATGTGGCTTTGTTTAACTGCACCGTTGAAAAGATGTGACTCTCATGAACTTGCTTATTGGAGAGTACACACCCTTCAGGTGGACCTTTTGAGTGGTGCTGTTGAACCTATATGTGCTTCTTGTGAGCCCTTCCCTATTAGTAAGTCTCAATTAACCCTACTCTTCACTGTTAATACCAACTAGTCAGTCTTAATAAACCATGTATCACAAGTGGACTCTGGGTGTTTACTGTGGTCTTGTGTCAACCTCTTTCACAGCTCTTACCACAGCTGATGTGGGGATGGGACAATTTGGCCACCTAGGAGTCTAGAGAAACTACCATTAGTGCTGGGACTATGGAAATTGCAAAGAGAAAAGAAAGCTGGGAATATCCTGGGATTACTTTCTACCTCCATGTGAGGAGTATTGACAGTATTACCAGACTATTGAGAAAAGCCCCAACAATGCCCCCAAGGGTTAGGGAAAATATTGTTGTTTATTAGTGAACACTGGGCCAGCCAGATAGCTCAGCAGACTAAAGCATCTGCTTAGGCAGAGTGCAGCGGCTCGGGTTTGATCCCCGGCATGCTGTATTGGCCCCAACCCCAGGGTGTGCTGAGATGGTGACTGAGACTGGGCATGGTGGCTCGCCTATAATCCCAGCACTTGGGAGGCTGAAAACAGGAGAATCACTACGAGTCCCATCTATGTAGTGAGACCCTGTAGACTCTGTACTAAATATGTTAAAATAAATATTAATGAATATTGTGGTTATTTTTAAAAACAAAGATGAGTTCTGTAAGATCATAGAGGCTTTGGGATGGTCCTTCCTCATGGTAATGCAATCAGAAAATAGAGGCTGAAGGCTGAGTTCAAGATTACTAGGCACAGGAAAAAGACTGATAAATCTGTTGAAGTCCCAGTGCTGGTAGCTGACCAGTCATACCTCAGAAGTTAAAGTCAAAACCACTATGAGCAGCAAAGACACTTTGTTGGTGGGAAAATGGAGATGGCAAGGGTCTGGGTATAAGACTGAGCTCAATCTTGTGCCCAAGGCTGAGCATATGGAAGGAGGGATTCTGGCCTCAAAGCCAGATGTCTAGTGGGATGGGTGGCTCCCAGGTCATAGGCAGCATGCACTGGCTCCTCATGGGTGGTGAAGGGGCTGAGTTCTATCTCAGAATGCTGGAGGAAGATACAGGAGCCTTCTTAGTAGCCCACAAGAAACTAATGAAAGACCACTGGGGCAACATCTTGGATGACTGGTAAACTTGCTTTTGGATTCTATAGTCTAAGTTGCTGTTTTTGTTTGATTGACATGCCTAAAATGTTTCCTTTAAACAGATTTAAAGGAACTTGTTTTAAAATTTTTATTTTCATGAAAAATAAAACAAAAATTAATAATAGAATAATGAGTGAATAATGAGTTAATGCACCGTTGTCTTCAAATTAGTTACTCAGAGTAACTAGGCAAAAAAAAGGTTTATTTTTTATGAAAAAGGATGTAAAAGGATATTAGGACAAACTTTTCCTTTCAATGAACTAAGAGAAACTAGTAGTGTCAATGAAATAAATCAGCATATATATTAAAATAATTTTGAAACAAAGGGATAAGTAATTTGGGGGGCCATTTGAACCTCTCCCTACTTTCTATTTGTCTATCTTCTATTTTGCTTCTCATTTGCATATGTATATTCAGTTTCTTATGTAAATAAAGCCATGAATATTTAAGCTTGTGTGTCTAACTTACTTTATTTAACTTTATTTTCTCAAGTTGCGTCCATTTATTTACCAATTCCTCAAGTTTATTTTTTCATTTCCGAGAAGTACTCCATCACGTATGCCCTCAAACATGCCAGTCCCAATCAGCCTATCTGCCTTCCCTGACTTACAGAGTAGCCACTGAGTAAGAGAATAATGATGGCAGGTGAGGCTGGCATTATTTTTTTCCTGTATTTTTAGGGAAGAGTCTACAGGGTGTTCAGGGTCTCACTACTAGATCAAACTTGTAGTGATTCTCCTGTTTACAGCCTTCCAAGTGCTGGGATTACAGGAGTACACCACCATGCCTACTCTCAATT
Organism: Octodon degus; assembly: GCF_000260255.1. NCBI lineage: Eukaryota > Metazoa > Chordata > Mammalia > Rodentia > Octodontidae > Octodon > Octodon degus. The sequence continues at coordinate 5,572,897 of NW_004524654.1, forward strand.
TCTTCTCAGCACATGCCAGGGTGCAGAACTGGCATGGCAGACCCAGGGCATTGAACTTCCTGGCCCCTACACCTGCTTGCAGGAGCTTTAATTCGCTGAGCTATTTGGCTGGCCAGAGGCTGACATTTTTGATTTCCAGTTTTCAAAGTTGATTATTTTGGAGCTGGGTCTTATTTTGGAGGAAATACATAAAGTATCACATTTTTTCTTATCTATTCATCTGTGGCAATACTTCTCAGAAGTACAAATGACCAATAAATACATGAAAAACATTCTACATTGTTGATTACCCTTTTATATTTTTGGAATGTAAACTAATATGACTACTATGGACATCAGTGTGGAGAGTCTTCAAAAAGCTAAAAATAGAAATTCCATTTGACCCAGAAATCCTTCTCCTAAGTATCTTCGCAAAAGAGTTAAAATTATTGTATTACAGAGTTACATGCCTAACCATGTTTATAGCAGCACAATTTAGAATAGCTAGATCTTGGAAACAACATATGTATCCATTAACAGATAATTCTTAAACTTTCTTTTCTTCTGCTTTTGGCTTATACTAAGACACTTTTCTGAGTCAAAGGCAATGTTGCTCTAACCAGTCCTAGCTGGAATGTAACATCTGAGAGTTAACTCATAAATTAATTTAAAGACTTTACAATTTAAGTGCTGCAAAGCTTAAAACAGAAAGAAATCATGAGGTGGAAGAAAAGAAAAAAATGTGAAAAGTTATAAACACGAAGACATTTTCTTTTTTTTTTTTCATTTATGTATTTGGTACAGGGTCTCACTATGCAGCTCAAACTTGTAGTAATCCTCCTGTTTTCAGCCTCCCAGCACTGGGATTACAGGGGTGTGCCACCATGCTCTGGGGACAGGGCCAATGTGGCGTGTGGGACTGGGGATTGAACCCTGGTCCCTGTGCTTGCCAAAGCAGGCACTTAGTCTGCTGAGCTATCTTGCCGGCATGAGGTATTTTCAATAAGAAAAAATTTGTTGGGTAAAATAAGATTATGTTGTAAAGTAAAAGAACTGGAATGTTCCAGAATAGAAAAAAGAATGATAAAGACAAAGCCTTAAGTATTTAAGTCATAAAACATTTATGATAAAACTTTATTGCTCTTTGGTCTCAGCAGCACAAGCGAGATGATGAAGAGAATGTTATCCTTTGGAAAGTGTCATAATAAGACACACACGTTGTGCCACTGCTGTTGCTCTAGGCCTATCACCTTCAGAAGTCAACTTGTGGCAAATGTGGCTACCCCGCCAAGCACAAGAGAAATTATAACTGGAGTGAAAAGGCTAAAAGGTGAAATGCCACGGGAACTGGTTGAATGAGGCACCTAAAAATTGTAAATTGTAGATTCAGGCATGGATTCCGTGAGGGAACGACACCTAAACCCAAGAAGGCAGCTGTTGCAGCATCCAGTTCATCTTGAGAATTGCAGCAATCACTCAAAATAAATGCTTTGGTTTTAAAAAATAAAAAAAAACCAATCTTTTATTAAAGTGTTCATACTGTTACAGGCAACCTGAGTTAGATAGAAATATTACAGGCAGTGAGACAAGGTCAGCCCTCAAAGGACATAACAAAAACCAGACACCTTAAACTGTGGGAGGGATGGATGTTCCTGCTGTAAGCCAGACCTAAAGACCAAACAAATGCTAACTTCCCTGAAGACTGGCATCCAGGATAGATCATTACTCAGGAAGAATCGTTGTCTGAAGGCCACCAGATAAGGTTCTGTTTTACATTCACCTCTGCTTGCTACGTGACTCGCTACCTCATTTGGTCCTAGGCCTAATCAATTTTACCTGAGCAATGGTGTTTGTAATCCCATTGGTTGACCATAGTTCTGTCCCACTTTGCATCCACCTAAGCGAGACCCCTTCTTCTCTACCTTAGCCCCACATGGTTTTGCCCTATAAAACTAACCTGAAAGAGACAGCTTCCTGGGCAACCTGCTTGGGTCCCCTTCTGACTCTCTCTGACAGAAGCTTTCCTTTCCAATAAAGTTTTACCCTCAACCTCCATTTGTTCCTAAAATTCATTCTTCGGTTTTAGAGAGCAAGAACTCATCCAGGTCAGGTTGGGAATTTCACTTCCCTATATCAATATATAATTAAATTGATTATAATAAAATGATTAATTAAAGTGTTTTCAAAAATTAAAACTGCTCACTGATATAAAAACCATAAATAATTCTCTATTTCTAAAGAAAAAAGTTTTAAGATATTGACTTGCTCTTACTAAAATTTATAAGAATTGGGGCCGGGGAGATGGCTCAGTGGAATAAGTGCTTCCCTGGCAAGCACAAGGGCCTGAGTTCAATCCCTGGTTCTAAAAAAAAAAAAAAAAAAATTGTAAGAACTGACTTACAAAACAAAAAGTTTTGTGGTATAAGAACTGACCTATAAAACAGTCATATCATTTTTAGAAATAGTTTTAGAAATAGTTTCTTGTATTTTATGCTGTCTTTGCAAGATTTTGATTACTTGAAAAACTGTATCTTAAAAAATCTAAAAGTCATGGTGTCCCATGCCTGTAACTGCAGTACTTGAAGAGGCTGAGCAGGAGTATTGTAGGTTTGACCTCTGCCTGGGCAACTTAATGACTTGGTAAGATCCTGTCCCAAAATTCATGAAAATAAAAGGGCTAGAGTTGTAGCTCATACAGATATTCCTTGTTTTATGACCTACTTATAATAGAGGTGTTCTGTTCCTACTGCTTGGACTGATGGCTCATTTTTTGTACAGTTCTGCACATTTTGTTGATAGACCCTTCATATCCTTTTTTTTTGGGTACAGTCTACCTTGATTTTACAGTACTGTAATTTTTCCTGATTACACTGTGTAATATAGTAGTATAGTTTTATGTTCTGTTATACATTATAGTACTGCATGTAAGAATTACACAAGCAAAAGCAAAATCAACAAGCCGGAGTTTCCTCTGACTATTTCTTAGTTCTGTATAGTGTAATATGCATGCTATAGACAGTCATTCATGTAGCATCAATTTATGGTAGGACCCTAATGCAGCTGTTTAATGAAGAGGGTCTGAAACAACAACTAAACAAATAGAAATCAGACTCATTTAAATATCTATTCTAAAGTCTTTCCAATGACCACCTTATAACTTTAATGAATTAAACATTTGGTACTTTAGTTGTTTTTATTTGGTACCATTCATACTACCAGGAAGGTAGAAATGCTGCCATGTAGACCTTTCTGCCACTCAAAGTCTGGTCTATTTTCTTTGAAGAAGAAGAATTCTACCATTGTTTACAGTGTATGAGATGTTGTCCTACATCAGATTATAAGTATATTTGTAGCCATTTCCCTACACATGTAAAAGGTCAAAACCTATCCTTTGATTTTTTTTCAGTACTGTTATTCTGTGTAGAATTTTAAAAGGCAGTGCTACTCTAATAATTAAAAGATTTGGCATTAACCCCCCTAGGAAATACATCTGTAAACAAAGGAGACCCTAATGGTCCAAATACAATGCTATCAATCTGATTATCAACTAAAATAAAACAACTGAGTTATCTTATAGTTATCAGGACTAGAGACAACCAATCATTTCTTGGATCTTACTGTCCTGTTCAAATAATTGGGAGAAAAAATTAACGGACATGAAAGTTTTATGTTTAAGAAGAAAAAAAAAAGAAGTGCTGGGAAAGAAAAAGTGCCCTAAAAAGAAGTGTTCTGCAGAGTGAACGTGGGCTGGTGAATTAAAGTGGCAAGAGAAAGGTTGAGGAAAAAAAAATTAAGGTTTATTGAAATGAAGAGTTAATGTGCAATTGTTTAACCAATCTTGCATGCCTGTATCTGGTAATCTGAGCAATAAATTTGATGATAACAGTATGTAATATAACAACCATTGTTAATTTCCTAATCTTGTTTTGAAATTCTGTACCATTTTTATTATTTTATGTTGCTTTGTTTTTTGTCTTTGTTCTTACTATTTGCTTTTATTTTTTTCTCTTTAAAATAAAATAAAATGGGCCTGCCAAATAGCTCAACTGATTAAAGCACTTGCAAGCAGGCACAGGGGCCAAGGGTTCTGTCCCCGGGCCTGCCATGCCAGCCCTGCCCCTGGGGTGCACTGAGATGGCAACAGACTGGGCGTGGTGGCATGCGCCTGTAATCCCAGCTCTTAGGAGGCTGTAAATAGGTGGATCACTATGAGTCTGATCTAGTAGTGAGATCCTGACCACCCTGTAGACCCTTTCCAAAAAAAAAAAAAAAAAAAGATTAAATAAGGTAGTAAGAGATGTACACCCTGCAAAGGGCAGGCAGGCTGATGAGAAGGCTCACTGCAGCCTTGAGCTTCATGGCTGCCATCTTTTGTATCATATTTAAGTTATCCAGTCAAAAAGCTGCTTGATCTCATGTTAGAAGATTGGTATCAAGTGCAGGGCTGTGCTTCATCTCTTGAAAAAACCCTCATCAGAAGGAGTGATGATGGCATTCCCTGATTAGTGTCACGTGCAGGACTCAGAAGCTGCTCCGCATCTCCACAGTCCCCACAACTGACAGGCCAGCCCTGCCCACTCTCTGCTGTGCCCTCATCGCCTGCCTCATTATCAATTGCTAATTGATAATTTATTTCCTCCCTATTAGTTTTATTTTGTATTTTTCAAAACTTTGGTAATTATTGTTTTTAAAAATCCTGTGGGGAAAAAAAATAAAAAAAAAATCCTGTGGAAGTATAACTCCTAACAAATGATCTGATTATGTTTTGAGAAGTCAGCCATCACCTACAAGAATGGTTAAGATTAAATTTAACAGTGGACTCCAGGTAAGCTTAGCCTAACAACTACTCTTCTTAAATATGTTTTTGGTCTTCTTCTTCTTCTTCTTTCTTCTTCTTCTTCTTCTTCTTCTTCTTCTTCTTCTTCTTCTTCTTCTTCTTCTTCTTCTTCTTCTTCTTCTTCTTCTTCTTCTTCTTCTTCTTCTTCTTCTTCTTCTTCTTTCTTTTCTCTTCTCTTCTCTTTTCTTTTTTTCTTTTTTTCTTTCTTCTTCTTTTTTTGTATTTTAAGGAAGGGTCTGCAGGGTGTTCAGGGACTCACTACTAGTTTGGACTCCTAGTGATTGCCTGTTTACAGCCTTCCAAGAGCTGGGACTACAGGTGCACACCACCACACCCATTCTCAATTGCTGTCTCAGTGTGGGGTGGGGGCCGGTATGGCTGGACCAGGGATCAAAACCCCTGGCCCTGGATTTTTGGTGTTCAAATATGGCTAAAAGGGCTCTCAGTCATCAATCATTTCCTCTCCAACATGGGAACAATAAGGCCAATAATGTACAATATTCTGATAATGGAAGATAATAAAAACGTAAGTATATTTTCAGAGAAACTCTCATAAAGGCAAGGGGAACATTAAAAAAGCATAAGACTTATCAAAATCAAAATAGAGTCACCTGAGTCAGCCCTACCAAAAAAGGCAAAAATTATTTTAAGAGTTCTTACACATGACTGTCTGATAACTATCACAAATGATTCTACAAAAATCAAAAGTTTGTCTTGAGTCCATTTAATCCTTTTTGATCCAATAGATGTGGCATTAGAGAATCCTGATCTTAAGACGTCACAGGTAGTAGCAATCTTCTAAACCAAAGACAATTAAGGCTGGATACAGATGGTAGCCACTAAAAAAAACCAATTAAAACAGATTTCTGGAAATACAGTGAATTGCCTTTGTCTTCCTCTACTATTTGTCCATGACTTCCAACTTCCTTGACAGAACGGAAGCAAATGTTAAGCTGGAGTAACACCCACTACTCATGGACACAGATGGAAAGCTGGTCCATACACTTATATTTAAACTTGCTTTTTTTAAAAAAAAGAAACCAAATAACATGTCTTCCACTTGGTACAAAGTGAGTACACACTCCTAAGCCCTTGTGGAGTTTAACCATATTTGATATCCTGGAATACCTAAGTACAACACACGTGGAAGTAAAAGCAAAGTTTCTCTCTCCATGAAAAGAACAAAGGGATTGGCTGTGCTAACCACAGTAGGAAATGGGGATGTGACTGTGCCTTCACATATGCAAAATGTTATGTATGCATATTAGTAATAATTCTCACAATATTTTCGACTCTTCATGAGCTACAAATCTATATTACTGTTAGAGATAAACTTAATGTTGATTTTTTTCCTACTTAGTTACAATCGTTTCTTTCTATTTGGAGATATGTTTTATTCTGTTTACTTTCTTTCTTTTGTAACAGGCTTTGTTCTTCGTACTTTTCTTTGGGTTTGTTTTCTATGTACATTTTGGTATGATGCCCAAAGGGAATCATGACATGAATGCAGAAAAACTGCAAGAGTGTTCAGGCATATGGGTGGGGATGTGCTATATGTCATCCTTGAAAAAAGTACAGCATTTGGTGCTGTGCTTCTCAGATACCATTTGCATTTTTAAAACTTTTGTCTTAAAGCAAAGAGACAATGTAAGCATGTCCAGGGAAGATTATAAAAAAAAAAGCACTTTATTAGCAAAAGCATACTGGGAACTTTCCACATTGGATTCTTTGCAAGTCACTGGCAGCACTGGACCACTGGACTTTTCAGCAAAATGGCTAAACTTAGCAGGTTGTTGGACCTCCTGAGTGGTGCTGAGTGCATGCATCCCTTGTCTACTTGCCATGCAGTGCTGCTGAAGAGGATGCACCCCTTAAGAGCCTTCCAAGTAGTACTCCTGGGCCCATCTGCAGTTTTCTGGGCCCTTTTCCTAATACTGTCAGTTCACCCTATGTTTCCTGATTAATTCCCCTTAGTAAAAGTTTTAATAAACTTTGTGTATAACTCTGGGTTTTTTTCTTGTTTTTAGCACCTACTTCACAGTCCTAGCACAGCCAGGTTAGAGATGGGTCAGATTATAATTAAAATCTAGAGAAAACAATAACTGCATTTTGTTATATCTAAATCTGTGACTATAAAATGCCATGCAGAACATAAGACTGTTAAGGGAAATTAGTACCTCTTTGACATAATAGTCATCATGGCTATCATTATTTTTAAGTTTATTTTTCAGAATGAAATTTGTATTTTGTCCTTAATTTATATATATTTTTAAAAATATAATGATTATCTAGAATACATTTTAACATAAGTATTCTTCAAGACATCATGTTGAGATCTGAATAAATAATAATTGACAAATTTTCCTGACCTTGATTTAAATTGTTGGTAATTAAATACCAACTGATTCCAAACAATTTACATTTGTTTTCTTTTTCTTTTTTTTTTTTTTTTTTTGGTGGAACTGGGGATTGATCTCAGACCCTTACGCTTGCCAGGGAAGCGCTTATTTTACTAAGCCATCTCCCCGGCCCCAAATGATATACTCTTGACGTATGTGTTGGGTTGTTTTGTAGACATGTAATATGAGCAGATTTTGAAGTATATATTAACAATAACAGCTTCATGATGAACTTGAAAAATATTTGCTTCTAAAATTTTATCAAAGCATTTAGCTTGTCTAAATTCATTTTGCATGTTAAATCGTTCCTTTTTAATTACTTAAATTTATTATGAGTATTAAAACAATGCTTTTCTCTCTGTAACATAGACATACACCATATACAGAGTATAAAAAGATTTCTGTTGCTAGTGATCTATACATACATCAGCCTTACATGGTATTTCAAGTGATTTTTTTTTTTTTGTTGCTCTGTGGAGCCATCTCCTGGTGAAAGGTGTACTTACAAATAAGAATGTTTTTCTGTGTGTAAAATCAGGCTCTAAGATCAGGTACTCTCCCCTTAAGGGTATAGCTAGGAATGTGTGGCCCAGACAAGACCTGCAGAAAATGTCCCTCCAGAAGTAAGTAATCAGAGTAACCTGATAACAGTATAAAAGACAATAAAATCCTGTCTGGAAAGTGAGTAGATCCTATATTTGGGGAAACTATCTCATATATTCAGCAAGTTTTTGTATGCTTTTTCATACTAATAGGATAGAAAAATATACAAATGCAGGCTTCATAGTGTACAAATTTTAAAAAATCTATATAGATCAATATGTTACCACTTATTAAAATTAATAAAGTGAACTGAGACTTTGTATTTATTCTTTTACGTGACGACCATGTTTATCACTCCTGATTGGCATTCCTCCTTAATATCAATTGAACTCATGGACTTTTACGGTTTCAGTTGGATAGGATTACTCATTGCTTTTGCCATTGTCCCCCTTTTTGGATGCTCAAGTGCTTACACAGTTAGTGAAGCACCCTCTCAAAGTGTCATTGGTCTCTAAGCACATTTATCTTTGCTTTGTATTAACAACCTAGCATTTCAGATATACCACCATTTTTCCTGCCCCCCAAATACAAACAACCATCTCCAAGAATCCTTGTTAATTTTATTAAGTGATAGTATTAGAGACTCAAAGCTAGATGCTGAAGATATTTACATAAGATTTAGTGTAAGGCAAAAATGGTACTGCTGATGTTATGGTTGCTATTACAGAGCTGAATACATTTTAAGATTGTGCCTGTATCAAGTTCCATATTATATAAGAGATTTGAGCATCTACAGGTTTTGGTATCTGCAAGTATCCTTCACAGATATGGAGAGGTGACTGTACATTTCTATCCCCAACCTTTCTTAAATTATGTAGGTTTTTCCCTATCATTACAGCATTCCTCTGTGTAATTTAGCTTACTACCTTGGATAGGTATTGATATCAATTCTAATCATTTGCTTTCTACAACACTGCAATGGAATCATTACAGGTAGATTCTATTTTTTTTATTGAGAAACAAATATCAATGAGACAGTTTCAAAACTGATTAATAGGACAGTTTCAATAATTAATACATTGTACATTGTTATCTTCTTAGTGGTTATCCATAGTACAAGATGCAGACAGAATATCCTGTCCAAACACTATTAGTACAAATATTTCTTCTCATTGAATTAAGCAAAAGTAGCTGTGTGTCTATCCTAACTATTCTGCATATACAGTCCTTCTTTTGTATCACCTTTTTTTGTTTAGTCCTGTCAGAAATGGGTATTCCATTGGCATCTAAATACTATAGGTGCATGAATTCAGCAAAACAATCCAACAGCAGTCCACAATAGCAGTGGGTTATCCACAGAAGTTGTTGACTTGAGCCTTGTTCACAGCTCCGCATATCAATACGGCTTTACTTTATATACCTTGTTTATATACTTTTCTGCTGGATGGTTAAGACTAAGATAAAGCAAGACCTGTATAACAAGAAATGTAACTTTTGTATCTGATAAGGTCAGTCAAGTCCCCTCAGGATTTATCCTGTAACCCCGTACCGCAGTTTACAGGTAGATTCTAAACACATCCATACTTATAACCTGGTTGAAGTTCTTGATGTATATTGCTGAAATTAAGATGACTAGTATTACTGAGGGAGGATTATTGGGATAGTGTGAGAAGGATCACAGAGTCAGTAGTCAAATGAGAATTAAATAATCAGCTCTTCGTAAATCACCTGACCTGATTGTTTCTCAGTTTCCTTGTTCATAGAAATTAACCTGTGGGTGAATTTAACTATTTTAAGTAACTTTTACAATAATTTCTCTCCAATCTACTTCATAAGAAATTATTTCACAAGTCAATTAAAATTACCTATTGAAAGTCCTTTTGAACAGACTCTGTAAATGGGGGGGGGATGGCAAATGGTCTGCCTCTTGAGTGTCCTTTGATTATGTTCCACTCAGCCAAAGTGGCCTGATACTTACTCATTCTAGGACATCCAGTATCTGAATACAAAGGAGATAAGCACATTTAGTGTTAACAGGATTTGTTTGCACCTGTCTTTGCTCCCTCCTAAAAATCTGTGCCAGTTCCCTTGCAGTGATGCTTTATGCTTGTTTTCATCACTGCAGGGTAGTACATGTGTTAATAGCATTAAGTTGACTACTTAGCAAGGAGGGTTGACAGGAAATTGGCAATTTCTAGAGGCCTTCATTGTATATGATATTGAGAAACTGAGTTAGTAGAATAGTGTCAGTGATTCTGATGCTTGGCTTCCTTTCTGAAGCTAGAGGACTTACCCTGATTATCTCAATTCTGTAGTTTATTATACTTTGGAGGGGTGTTGGGGGAGATAATAGAAAAAAGAAAAAAATAGCAGTTGTCCAGAATACCCTGGAGAGCTTTTAAAAACAATCTGATAAAAAAAAATCAGATCCATCCAAAATTTGCTCCCTCTGCCCCAACCTCAATACGCACTCTGTTAGAAAAAAATGTCTTTCCACATTTCACAAAGTCCTGCAAGAAGGATTAATTTGGTCTAGAAGTAGCCAATTTAGATGAGATGAAAGAAAACGCAGCTTTGGTGAGAGAAAAATTTAGTATGTCACAGGCACACTAAATTGCCTACAAATGTAACAATTTGGAAAATTTTAGTGGTTAAAAAAAAAAGCCAATTTCTATAACCATGATGAATCTAATCAAAGGGGCAAGGAAGAATACCATTAGCCAGAGTTAAGATTAGGGATGTAGGCCTATCTCAAGCATTTTATCTTAAAATTTCTCAATCAGAGAGAAGAGGAAGAAGGCCAACTCCTAGGAAAAAGAATTGTTTATACAAAGTATGACCTCAAAAGAGGCTATTGATTCATAAAGTCCCATGGCAATGTCCATGAGGCTCAGACTTTGGCGATAAGAGTGTACAAACATACAGATAAAATAAAATGTCAAACTAAAAGCCTGTCTCAAAAGAAGACTTATCTGTGTTTACTCACATATGGGACTGACACAAATACAACCAACTAGAAAAACCTGCTAAGTAAGTTGATGGAAGCTGCAAAGAAATGCCAGGCCTGGCTGACCAAAAGCCAGAAACTAGTTATTCAGGCCCTAAGAGCATTCAGCTCCTGATCTACTGCACAGGAAATGGGTTACAATATATGTAAAGGAGAAGAATGTGCTCCACTGCCCACATAAGACATGCTTATGGCAGATAATTAGAAGTTCTCCTGAGGGCAGACCCATGAGTGACAGATGGCTCAGCCACTGTCAGCACGAGTCCTCACCCTTTCTACATAACAGGATTTTATATGTGCCACAGTCACCGATGGCTCCTTGTGTCATGATCACATTGTAGTCATCCTATATATTCTTCACATGTTGTGGATTGAGAATTGACAGAAAATGAACTCCAAGGCTCCATGGAGAGGCACATATTCTTATGGGAAAGAATAAGAATTCACTCATGCTGAATGTCAGAACTGGGTCAAATCTGAGGGAAAGAATGATTCCCCAAAATGAAGTATGTATTTGCTGAAAAGCTTGATGAATATTGGGAGCCCAGAGAGGTCAGCTTTTACTGCACAAAATGGAAACTGGCTTTGTTAAGCAAAGGCATTGAATTCACAGAAATCAAAATTTAGGGAGAAGGATTGCCTAGATAAGGATGATCCTCCAGGATAACTCTTCAAAATTAATTTCTAGAATGCCTCTTCAGAGCTAGCTTCAGGGGTAGACATTACATCCACCACCAAAGATGGAACTTTTGGCTTCAGAAATATGAAACAGGGATCAGGTAGTTTTTGCTGCCACCGCCACTCCTGCTGCTAGTTCAAGAGCAATGCTGGATCTCTTAGATGTATGTGCTTTGCAAAGGCATTATTATTCATGAATTAGCCACTTGTCATTGAAATTCCAACACAGAAAAAGCACGCGTTTCTTTTCCTTACTGTGCTTGCCAACAAGAAGAACTCAGTCTATCAACCAACCAACCAACCAACCAACCAACCAACCAATTAGCTCACTTATACCTCCCAAATCTTGCTCAAGAACACAGGATTCACAAAAGCTAAACATGGGACTGTACTTGGGAAAAGGAGTTTTTAAGTTTTATAGTTTCTTCAATACAAAATAATTACACTAAAGGGAGGATGTAGTGAATGTTTTGTGGGTTAATTGACCCTGTCCACCAGGAAAGCATTATAGTTTGAAATGAATTTAACTTTACAAAAATTCTCAGTCTCTTTCCCTTTTGCCTTCTTTTACATTAAAGGCTGGAAAGATAAATAGTCAAGCAATTTCCAGCCTCTTTTGTAACTGGAATTTTCCTAAGCCAATGTGATGTAAGCAGAAGTTTGATGAGTGTTTTCAGGAAAATATTGCTTTCCCCCAAAGAACAAACTAGCTGGTGCGTGTTTTGTCCCTCCCCCTCCACTTTTTTTTTTTTTTTTTTTTTAACCTGGATTGGTACTGTGATGTGTGGAGTCAGCGTTATCTACTGACCATAGACTGAAATCAGGGTTGGGGTGTACCGAAGTAGTAGAGCACTTCTTTAGCATACACAAGGCCTAGAAAACTCAATAATCCTAATCTAAGCAGAAATTGAAGTCATTAAAAGCAGTTTCAGTCCCTATAAGACAATGGTTCTCAACCCTGCTTGCAAATTAACATCACATTGAAACTTTAAAAATATGCAGGTGCCTGGGCTCCATTCCAGAGATTTGGTTCAAATGGTCAGGAGTGACCAATTTGGAATATTTTTAAAATAGAAAAAAATGTGCATATATATATGATTAAAAATATACTGGAAAGTTCTATTTGCCCTTTTCCTAAAGCTTTTCTACCTGGTGCCAGCATTCTACACTACAATTTAGTATCAAAATCAAGAAATTTGCATGACACAATCTATACAGCTTATTCAGATTTTATGAGTTACACATGAACTCACTGTATATGTGTGCATGTTTGTGTAGCTCTGTGCAATTTTTCCTCACCCTATAGGCTTTCATAACAACCACTTTAGTCAGGCTACTCAACTGTGCCATAACTCTTTATGTTTTCTTTCTATGGCCATCCCCCACCCCTCCATCCTTATCCCCTAGCCACCACTAATCTGTTCTCTATTCTTATTATTGCTTTTCTATAATTGTTATGTAAGTGGCATGTGTGTCTTTTGAGATTGGTCCTTTTAATCAGCATAATTTTATAAATACTTTTAAAATCATAGGGCACTGATTATTTTTATTCTCCTTGAGTAATTCTAATTTGGCTTCCTGATCAAGGATCACTGGTATAAGGGGTGATCTGTTTTTTATTTACTTTTCTTACTACTGTAGACCTTCCCAAGGTCAGAAAAAAAAGTCAAGTGGTCTCGAGTTACTTCCCCCAGGCAAGCAGAGAGTGCCAAAACTTGTGAATTCCTTTCACTTTTTGAATCAGCAGCACCGGGGCTGGGGAGATGGCTCAGTGGAATAAGCGCTTCCCTGGCAAGCGCAAGGGCCTGAGTTCAATCCCCGGCTCAGGAAAAAAAAAAAAAAGAATCAGCAGCACCTTAGCTGGTGAGATAGTTTGGTGGACTAAAGCACCTGCTTAAGCAAGCACAGTGACCGTGGTTCGATCCCTGGTACCACATACTGTGCCAACCCCACCCTCAGGGCAGGCTGAGCTGGCCAAAGAGTCCTGGGGTAGTGACACATGCCTGTAATCCTAGTACTGGGGAGGCTAAAAACAGGAAGATCACCATGAGTACAAGCTATGTAGTGAGACCCTGTAACAACTAAATACATTAAAAAAAATTAGCAACTCCTTTGAGGGGAAATAGGACCAAATACTGAATTCCTCTAAGATTTATTTTTTCTTTGTGGATTTTTGCCATGTAAATTTGCATCCCTCAATTGTTTTTCTGAACAAATGATTGACTTTATATTTTGTTCATCTGTTATAATTCTTTTTTTTTTTTTTTTTTTTTTTTTTTTGTGGAACTGGGGATTGAACCCAGACCCTTGCGCTTGCCAGGGAAGTGCTTATTCTAGTGAACCATCTCCCCAGGCCCCATCTGCTATAATTCTTACCAATGCTAGAATTAGTCTAGAATTATCCAGCCCCTTATTGTTTGAGGTAGGACTCTACTGAATAATAGTTAAATAAAAATAAAAAGCTGAACTTAGAAAAATGTGTAGGCCAAAGTTATAGTAATTAAAAACATAGGAGGGCCAGCAAAATAGCTTAGTGGACTAAGTTCCTGATTAGGCAAGTGCAGGGACTGGGGTTCGATCCCTGGTACCACATGCCACGCTGGCTCTACCCTCCAGGCACAGTGAGCTGGCCACAGAGACTGGTGCACACCTGCAATCCTAGCCCTGGGGAGGCTGAAAACAGGAGGATCACTAAGAGTCTGAGCTGTGTATTGGAACCCTGTACCAAGTACCTAAAAACAAAACAAAACAAAAAAACTTAGGGAAGTTAGTGTTAGAGCATCTGCTTATAAGGTTTTGTTATATATAACTGAAGATAAAACTGTCTGTGTTATACTTGGCACTGTTTTGATAGTAAGGTAACTGTTTTCTCACTACACTACATGTCAACAGTTACCATCACTGCATATGCCTGGTCACGAAAGGGAAGATGGCTCTGTCCTAAGGAAAAAAAATGGTGACTGAATATCTAAATGGGTTCCTAAGTAGATAATAGAAACAATCAGTTGAAAACTTTTGATGTGCAAGACTCAGTTTTTGCTAAAAGAGAAATAAAGGTTTACTTATAATTCTATGCTATATGGTATTTAAATAGAAAATATGGAATGTGGTGACTGGGCATAGTTTATACTAAAAACCACAGTGAAAAGGAATGCACGACAGTATGAAATAGCTGTCCTCCAAATATAAAAAAAAAGATAGAAGAAAAGAGTGTGAACAACAGTTAAAGAGAGGATATTTTAGAAGGAACTAAATAAAGCACAGACACTGTACTTTGGAACCATCTCCCGACCTGCGGCACTATATACGTTCCACCCACCTGGAGTTTTTAAAAAGCCCAGATGAAGAGGATGTGAAAGACCCAGAAATCTTTGAAAGAATCTCAAGAAAGGAGAATGTAGAACTTATACAGGAGCCCTGAGTTTAGTGAGTTTAGCCAGGATTCTGAGAAACTCTCTGCTTGGGTGGTGGAGGAGCCCCACTGAGAGAGGTGTGTAGACAGATGGGCTCGAGAGGCACTTGGCAGAGTCTCACAATCTGAGGTAGTTCCAGGAGGCACTGAAAGTTTCTGAGCTCCCTAGAAAGGTAGAAAAGTGACAAGAGAGCCAGAGAGCAAAAGGAAGCTTGAGGTGAAGTTGAAAAGGTCTGCTGAGACCAGAGAGAACGTAGTCACGAGAGGAGCAGCTAGACTTCCCCATCGCCAGAGGCTGCCACAAGAAGCAGATGGCCCCAATCCATGCCATGACACTGGTATGTCGGCTGAATACCTCAGAGCACATACATGCCTGTGGCAAAGGTGCAGATCCGCAGATCTTAGGGATGAACAGAATTAGTCTGAAATAATCTGGCAAACTATTGTTGGAAGGAGAACTATATTGAATAATATCTAAGTAAAAATGAAATATTGGGCCTGGAGAAAAGATATAAAACAAACAGAAGGTAATTATAAACAATGAGAAAAATTTCTCATAGGCTTATGTAGCCATAAGATTTTAATATTTACTGTAACTGAGTCAAATATTTATTTGTGGGTGTTGGGCAATATTTTGATATTTATTAGTTTCATTTATTTTATTCCTGCACTCCATGAGAAAATACATTTCTTTAAGCCAAGTGCCAGAGTTAAAATGAAGACTCAAGATGGAGCATTTCCTACTATGAAGAAAATAAGAGTGTGGCGGCTAAATCAAATTCAGTTATAACACACTTGTCCTGGAAATTTGAAACCTTTTTTTGTGATAAGGACACAATATGATACTTGCCCTCCTAATAATTATTTCAGTGTCCAATACACTATTGTTCACTATATGTACAATCTGCCTAGCAGATCTCTTATTTATTCATCATACACAACTGAAACGTTAAACACAACTTGCCAGCCCCTATTAGCAGCCCTCCAAGTCCTATTTTCTGCTTCTTAGGAGTTTGAGTACTTTACATTTCTTATATAAGTAGGATCATGCAATATTCTTCCTTCTATGAAAAACTTACTTTTCTTACAGAATGTCTTCAAGGTTCACTCATGTTGCCATATATGGGTTTGGTTTCTGGAACCTAGAGTGGGATCAAGATTTGAGGTCATGAAACAGAGAAGCACAGGCATATTCTAGGGAACTCTCAGACCTGGGAATCAATAACGCAGACCCAGGCTCCCATCCAACAGGAACTAGAGAGAAAGACAAATCCTGCTGCAACTGGAATTGGAAAAGTGGAAGAGGTTCAAGGGGAAATCAGAGGGAAAAGGAAACATCAGGTAAGGATGTAGTGTGCCAGTCTCCTAAGCAGCTTTGCCAGGGTTAAGGAAAAAGTTGTTACAGCGATCAAGTCTGTTGAGATACTCAGGAAGACTTTCTCAAATGAGGTTTCTCACAGAAGGTACAGGTATGTGGTAGAAAGTGTTTTCGTATCCTCCCGGTAAATACATCCAGTGGAGAGTAGGTTTTGATGGCCTATTGGTGAAGAGAACATGGAGCTGTGCTCTTCAGATGTCCTGTTGAAGGACCCAGTTGTGGACAAACAGCTGAC
The DNA here is from genome assembly GCF_000260255.1 of Octodon degus. Classification (NCBI taxonomy): domain Eukaryota; kingdom Metazoa; phylum Chordata; class Mammalia; order Rodentia; family Octodontidae; genus Octodon; species Octodon degus. The sequence continues at coordinate 5,589,365 of NW_004524654.1, forward strand.
CAGTGGCCTCCAGTTGCTCCCCTTCCATGCTGGGACTAAATTCCAGTGCAGGACTTTACTTCACTGTTGTGCTCAGTGGGGTTTCCTTTAATGAGAACTTTTACTACAGGGCAGTCCATCAGTCTAGCCAAAACTTTCTCAAAACTTCATTGTGTTTAAGGATCTTCTTACCCAGTCTTCTTCCACTCCCTTTCTCCTCTCATACATGTCTGACATACTCATGATCTGAAGGTGATTTATGCTACTCTGGCTCCAGCTCATTTTAACATTTACAGGTATTTCATGAATAACTCTTTTGCACATGAACAACTCTTTTGCAATCCCATCTTGACCTTTGCTTAGAGATTTTAATGTAGCACATTTGTCCAAATAGATTTAGTGCCTTAACATCGGCTCACAAACCTATTCCACCCCACCAGTGTACATGTGTATACATACACACTCACCAAACAATAACTATGTGCCAGGCTGTTGAGTTAATTAATCCACATTCATTGTCTTATTTAATTCCTGCAAAGAAATATAAAGTTCAAACATTGTTAAAATGATAATTTTTTGGTTATGTATTTTAACTACAATAAAAGAAATTAGAAAAATCTTGATCTTTCAAGAAAATAAAATAAGTCTTTTTGTTTAGAAGACTATATATTTGGTCCACTTATTTAAGGTTTTTTTTTTTTTTTTTGGCTGGCTCAGAATGCCTTCAGGGCAGGTTTGTCTGGCTTGCGTTCTGGGGATCGAACCACAGCAACTTGAGCCTGACGGCTTTGCTTAAGCAGCCACTTAAATAATTGAGCTAAGGGTCAGCTTATTTAAATAAGAAGATATAAATTATAAGCTCATTATGGTAATACTTCTCAGAAAAACAAAACTGAGGACATAGCTTTTGATTGAAATCAATCTTTCCTTTGCGTATGCAAGGTGAAATGTAAAGAAATTCATCTTTCTGATGTATCTACCAATAAAATAGAGAATGAGCAGGACAAATAAGGTTCCTCTGTTACTGCAAATGAGCTTCTCAGTCTCTGTTCAGAGCTTTATATGGGTGTTTTTGTTTCTAAAGAAGAAAAGCAGGTAAAAAACTTCCAGTGATCTATCAGTTATTATTTGTTAACTTTTGAAGCTACTGTCACTGACGGATAAAAGGGGCTGATTTTTTAGTAATAAATGATGTTAACTTCAGTAATAGAAGTACATGAAAATGCTAAGATTGTGAAAGAAGTAACAACAGAGAGTTTCTATATTCTTAGCAAAAGCAAGTGTTGTACATAGTGAAGTTGCTGAATTTCATTCATTTTATACAGAAGCCCTTCCCTCAAATCTGAACTGAGGCCCTCCCTGGGGACCGTAGTGTCTCAGAGGGCCAGCGATCAAGCCTATCACATGTGGCCTTTGGTAAGGGGCCATGGACACCTTCATCTGCTTCTCCAACCAGACCTGGGGCCAGCACCAATTCTTCAGAGCCACTCAATATACCTGCATGTTGCTTAGGTATTTCTTAGAGCCCAAAGCTGGCAAAGACATGTTAATGAAGCTCAAGAAAATGGAGAACAGTGTGAGCACTGGCTGTAAATGGTTCTGGCTAGGCCATGTGGTCCATCCTGTCTAGGTGACTGAGCAAAACACCCACACCACTGACCTGGTGCCCCGGTTATGTCTGACATTAGCTGACCTGAACTGCGTGGTTTATTTCATCTGCGACACTGTCCTCTAGGTGAAGAACGTTGGTCCTGCCTCTGGCATCAACAAAGAGAAGTGGCAGATGTGTACTGCCTGCCACTACTACTACTTTCTCCTGCTGAGCCTGGTCAGGAATGTGTAGGTTATCTCACTACAGACTGCCTGGGTGACGCACGAAAGAGCAAAGGGAGGGACATCAACATCTGGGGATCCTCTTTGGCACAGTGGATTAATGAGGTAACAGAATGGCTCTAGTTCTTTTTTTCTCCTATTCTGATCCCTGAAGCAACATTCTCCTTTGTTCCTGGACACAGTGAAGAACTTAGACTAGCTGGGGATCTACAAATCCAATGCTGGCATCATTGGGCCAGAGGTCTCGTGTCCTCAGTGGCAGGCATCATCACTGGGGCATAACCTCACATGAAATTAAAGATCTGCTGGGGTGGCTGCAGGCTGAGCTCCAGGGCCTGTTTTCAAGATGATGTCTCAGTAGAATGGCATTGGCATAATTCACAAACCATGTCACACTGTGGTAAAGTTTTTGTGCACATGAGCATTTATCAGCCTATAATATGAGCAGAGGTGAAGCCAAAAATAGAGCATGATGTGTTTAGAAAATGCTAACTCTGAATATTTTTCCTTCATGTAACATTTACTCAGCATCTCTCTTGCATAGTAGGTGTTGAGTGTCTAAGGAATCAACAAAAATTGAAAAAGACCTAATCAAGCTAATAAGTGAACACTAATGTGTAGTATGGCTTAGGTGATATGGATCATTGGTTTCTTGTGCACCCAGCAGTGGGATCCCACCAGTAGTGGCTCCTTTCCTTCCTGCTCAGTTATTACCCCTCCCTCATGGATGTTGGAGGAGGGTGGGGGTGAGCTGGGTTGGAGCCCTTCCCACTGGCCCTGACCACCTCTGCATGTTGTCATTGCTGTGTCCAGAAGTAGAGTCTGAACTTAGGCACCTTCATGATGTAAAGGTGTCTGGGCAGAAGTCTCGTTGGTGCAGCAGGCACACATCAGAAATAGGTGAAAGGGATTTGAGGTGAAAGCAGGTGGAAGGTCAGGACAGTGCCTGTTGTGTAGCCTGTGGCAAATAAGGAAATGACCCTGGAAGACAAACAAAACTGGGATTAGCACCTCCTTTCCTGACTCTCTCAATAGTGAGGTTTTAGAATCCTGACCTTTTGCCTCTTAGTTCCCCAAATTTGGAACTCTTGTTAGGGTTTATATTCCATTGTACAAAAAGTTAAGCCATCTAGATTTATCCAGATTGTTTTTATTTAAAGCCATGTAGAAATTTGGGTGATTCCACATTTTCAAGAATATTTATGCAGTTAAAAATTTCATGACCCTTGGGTCAGCCAGATAGCTCAGCAGATTAAAGCACCTGCCTAGGCTAATGTGGGGACCGGGGTTCAATCCTGTAATCCCAGCACTTGGGATGCTGAAAACAGGAGGATCACTATGAGTTTGACCTGTGTAGTGAGACCCCTAGACCCTGAAGACCCTGTACTAAATACAAAAAAAATTTTTTAATTCTTTAGTGTTTAGTGAGTGGTGGAAGTTTAGTTTTCTGTGATAAATCAGACCTATGGTCCCTAGGGTTACTGGGGAATGTGGGAAAGGGCATTCAAGGGCCAGTGAGAGGGATATTGGGGCCCCGAGTCAGTGACATTTGCCCATGCTCCTATTTCTCATCTGGGGTGTAGGCTGGATCTTTGGGATTTCAGGTTCTTTCGCTTGAATGATGTGAGGTGGACACGGGGTGCCAACAGCGGTGGCTGAAATCACCAAGAAAGCCATGATCATACTTACCTTCAAGGAAATGAGGAAAGAAATATGCACTGAATCAGTTTCTCATAAATGTGACTGAGATTCTTGAAAAGTCGACTCAGGTTCTTGATGTTCTGTTTTTGAAGTAGACACAATGTAAGAATTGAAAGAGAACATTGTGGAGATTTTAAAGAGAAATGAAAGCTGCTGGAGCAGAGAACATAACATTTAAGTAAATCTTTTGCCCTTGTTCAGATCCTCTGTTTAAGCTTTTAATTATGTTTAATACATTTTTAGACAAAACTGAAAATAAAACTGAACTGATACTAGTCAGAATGCATATAGTTTACTTGGGGTCAGGGAGATAGCTCAGTAGAATAAGCACTTGCCTGTCAAGCACAAGGGCCTGAGTTCAATCCCTGATTCGGAAAAAAAAAAAAAAAGAATGCATAGCTTACTTGTAAACATTTGCTGTTACATTTTGTTTTATATATTCCTGAAATAAAGGATTAGTTTGCATTTAAAACAAAATGAAACAACAAACGGGCTTCTCTTTCACAGCACAGTACCAACTCAAGACTAAGGAAGCACCAGAGAGCAAGGATTCCGTACTGTACTTAGGCTGGACCCAATAATGTAACGACAAATCATATTAATACTACAGTAGAATTCTTTTAAAGGAGTCTGAAGGGTAGAGTTGAGCATTTTTGTCTAGAAAAGTGGTAATTTCACCTCCTCATAGAATGCCTTCCCCAAAACAAGCCATTCTTCCTTGCTAATCCAGAAAACTGGGTCTTTTCAAGCACAAGGATGACTGTTCAAATCACCAAAATGTTTTATATTACCATCAGAGCACAGGAAGATTCTACGTGTAATTGAGGAAATGCTGACTTAGGGTACTACACTGTGTATCATTGCTATTGAAAGCTGGAAACTTCTGGCTCTTGTAGCACTTGTAGATTATATTCTCAGAAGCAAGTCTGACCCCCAGTAAAGAAAAGAAAGAAAAAAACCTTATGTGGAAGCATTCTAGACTGTCAGAGGCTAAGAAGTTTCACTAGGGTGTTGTTTAGGAGAGTTTTTAAGCTAAAAAAACTCCTGTGTCTCCCAGAATTTGGCCTGCTTTAGTATGCCTGTTGTACTCTGTCACTGATGAGAAGTAGCCTGTGAGAAGTGAGACCTCAGAAGACATGTGAGGATGGATTTCTGAACATGGGAACTGAACCCTTGATCAGTTACTCTTCCTTTATCTGGAGGTTTGGAGGCATAGTTTCAAGGCAGTCACAGGGATGGAAGATAGTTATGCTTCAGAGGGAAAAAGATCCCAACTTTCTTCCTGGGCACTCTGGGAACTACTTTAGCCTCTCTAAAAGTTACAAAGCTAAGCCTGAGTGAAGACAGAACCAAGGGTCCAGGCTGTGCAGTGAGCTTTTCCTTTCCACTTTCTTCTCTGCACAGAGCTAAATGTGTCACTGTAGGAAATGGGCCTCTCACTGGTTCTCCAAGAGCAGTGACTATTTTTTAAGCTTTCCTTTCCTCCTTTTTCTCTGACTTCTTTCCTTTTTTTGTATTTTTTCTCTCTTTCTCTTTATACTCATTCCTTCTATTTTTCCTAGACTATAGGTAAGGAGAGTTTCTGACCCTTGTTATTTATAATGTTTGGAATGTTATCTCAGTCCTAATGTGAGTGTGACTAATTAATAGCCTCCAACACCATTTCTAGCCAGGTTCTAGACCTAGACCTAGGTTGATAATCAGCAAATAGAAACCTCATATCCCACAATTGGAGTTTCTCATCATGTCCTTCTTTTTTCCTTTGTAGTACTGAGAACTGAATCTAGGCCCTTGCACATGCTAGGTGAGTACTCTACATGTCTTTCCTTAATTTTATTTTCTTTCTTCTTTCCCCTTCCCTTCCATACTTCCTCTTTGCACCTTCTCATACTCAGGCATTCATGCTTCTATAGTCTTCCTGCTTCATTGTTATTTTGATGTCCTTATAATTTCTTCCCATGGAATCAGAACTGATGTTCAAGGGCAAGAGTGAAAAAAATCCAAAGGCCACTTCTCCCATATACTTTCTGGAACTCTTTGGATCCTACACTGAATTCCAGTATCCCACTTTCTCTGTATACTCATTGCGCTCAAGATTTGTGTGGGTCTTCATGGTGGGCAGTCACTAGAGTGCCTCAATTGGGAGAAAAGGCCCAGGAAAGCGTCCAGGCAGGCCAGGTAGCACTGTGTATGCAGCAACAATGCTAAATCTGCAACAGCACTGAGCAGAAACATCTAGAAACATGCCTGTCACCATGAAAGAGCTTTCTAGGGGTCAGAAATCATAAAATTCTACCAAATTAGAGCCTTTGAAAAACTATGTTCCTAGGGCCAGCCAAATAGCTCAGCAGATTAAAGTGCCTGCAAGCAGGCGCAGGGGTCAGAGGGTTTGATCCTCGGGGCCTGCCGTGCCAGCTCATACTGTGATGGTGATTGAAACTGGGCGTGGTGGCATGTGCCTGTAATCCCAGCACTTGGGAGGCTGTAGACAGGAGAATCACTACAAGTCCAATCTAGTAATGAGACCTTAAACACCCTGTAGACCCTTACCTAAAATACAAAAAAAAA
>NW_004524654.1:5595680-5599970 GCF_000260255.1 Octodon degus
AAGAAAAAGAAAAAGAAAAAAAGAAAGAAAGAAAGTAATTTAGTACCCATTTTTAATTTTTATCAGTAATACCTAATAATTATTACCATGTCTTTAATTACTTTACCTCATTTGATCATCTCAGCAATTTAAGAAGTAGATTATATTATCATTCCTGGCTTACAGTCCTTCTCTCAAGAGGCTGAGAGAAGATAAAAACTGCCCTGAATTCACACAGCTAGTGAGTAGCAGACCATGAGTCAAACCAGGAACTCCTTGCACTGTCATACAGTCTGGGCACTAGACAACTCCCAGGCCAACTATTCACGGACCTTAATATGAATGGCCCTTGCTGGAATAGTAGGTGCAGCAGCTCAAATAAAGCAGGGTTCTTAAATACACCCCAACAGAAAGTGCATTTTAAATTAAACATTAAGCATGTAAAATAATCATTGTGTTTGAGCAATACAGCATTCCATGTTCTGCTTATTTTATTTTATTCTTCCTTTTTTTTTTATGCAAAGCTTCATTCCAGAGGGGCTCAGTCCTTCTTGGCAGCTGCCTTCCTCATGGCAGCCAGCACCTCAGCTCCTCAGCTCCTCAGCTTCCTATTGGCATGGATGTGCATCCCCACTCTTTTCTTGATGAATTTGAGGGCACGTTTGTCCTTGGAGACCTTGAGCAGCTCCATGGCACGCCACTCGTAGGGGGCAAATCTGCACACCTCCCGGATCATGGCCTGCATGAACTTGGTGTGTTTGGTGAGATGTCCGCGATGGGAGCTGAGCCTCAGTTTGCTCACATTCTTAGGCACCTTGTGGCCCTTGTTGAGGCCCCATGGCCATGGAATAGCGGAAGGGCATGGCTACTGTTCGTTGATGGTTGCTGTAGCAGAAGGCTCCATGTTCTGTTTAAACTTTGTACTATTTTGCACAGCGATTCTAGTGGTTGTTTATGTAATACACATTTTTAATTTTCTATTTTTATTAGTATATGTCTATATTCATCAGGAAGAGTTGGGGGAACCTCCTCCAGTGGACAGGCCTGGTGTGTGGAACCAGCCACCAGAACTTCCTTCCAGTGGACAGGCCCAGCATGTGGGACTGGCAGCCAAAACCTCTGGTAGAAAGGCCCACTATGGGACCCTGAGGTAGAACTCCCTGCAGAGAGGCTAGGGGCAACAAACAGACAGCTAATTCAACAGCAGACTATCTTGCTAGTGGGGCACAGTGGGTTCACTTCCATGGGCTGCAGCAGGAAGGAGTCAAGCACAGCAGCCAGACCCAAGACAGGCCCCCTGAATGAGTTTGAATTTGGCAGATCTGGACCCAGTATGCTGAGGCACACTGCTAGACCCAGATCTATGAGAGAATCCTTTCTCAATTGAGAAAGGGGGCACAAGGTAATCAGGGTGAACTAGTCTGCCTGGAAGACTCCAGGTACATCAAAGGGAGGTGATCAGACAGAATGTGGGGGAACTAATTTAAATACAAATTTCTAATTTAGTATCTCCTTATATAGCCATAATATTTGCTCTTATGGTTTAAAATACAAACCCATTAGTTACAAAAGTTTGTCAGTTGCTAAATCTCACTACCTATTATTAGTGCTGCTAATTGTAGTACTGTAAATAGAAAACTGTAACTGCCTTAATCGGTAGAGCTTAGGTAATAATTGAACCAAAGCTCTACACCAAAGGTCAGAGGACAGTGCTACACAAAATGACAAAGAGAAGGAGCAAAATGCATTCTCAATGGTTGGTTATGTAATGCACATTTTTAATTTTTTATTTTTATTAGTGTATGTCTATATTCATCAGGAGGAGTTGGGGGGACCTCCTCCAGCAGACAGGCCCCATGTGTGGGACCGGCCACCAGAACCTCTTTCCAGTGGACAGGCTTGACATGTGGGACTGGCAGCCAGAACAAACACAGGAGCTCCCCCAGAACAAACACAGGAGATACTGGCATAGAAGAAATCAGAAGTCACACACCTGAAATCTCTGAAATAAAACCATCTGAAGTAAAGAAACAACTGCAGAAAGGTTTAGAGGAAATCAGATCAGAAATAATCTTTGAAGTAGAAAAAGAAATGGTAACTATAATGAAAGAATTACTAAGTTTTTCTTTAAAAAAAACTGAGAAAAAAACAGAGAATAGAAAAATGATGGAAACCTTGAATGAGTGATATAGAAAAGAAATAGAATGCATGAAGAAGATTCAAAGAGAAATTCAAGAGATTAAAAACTCCATTGAAAGTTGGCAAAAATTGTGCAATCTATTATTAATCTCATGTTATGTATTCACTTCAGAAATATTTTTCTAAAATTCACTCCCTACATCTTATATCTTTCACATTTCAATATTTGTCTACAATTTTCAATTTGCTACATAATTATTATTGACTTTCAATAAAGTTAATAATGAGTATGGAAAAAGTAAAACAGACACATATCAGTGGATAGAACATAGTATTCAAAAGAAAAAAAGAGATCAAATTATATAGTGCATGGAAAAGTGTTTTTAACACTTTTAGTACTCAATATATATTAATTTATTTTGTGCAATCACTTTAAAAACCAAACTTTTTGTTGTTTATGTTGCTATTTATTGCTAAATCTTATTATTAAGGGGGGTCAGCAATTTCTAGAATTTATAAAATATTCCCAAATAATTTATAGAATTGTTAATATACAAAAATATAGCATTATAGAAAATGAATACAAGTTTTTTTTCCAGAAAAAGAAGTTGGCAAAACTATCTGAATGAAAGTGAAGATAGACTTTCAGACCAATACTGTTGATACTGTTGCAACTTGTGAAAAGGTAAGGAAAGATATCCTAAAAAGAACTAGGATGCAGGAAATAATAATTCAATATCTTTAAGATGATTCAAAGGGGCTGGAGAGATGGCTCAGTGGTCTAAAGCACCTACTTGGAACAAGCTTGGCAAAGCACAGGGACCGCGGTTCAATCCCCCAGCACCACATGCCAGCCAGCCCCGCCCCCAGGTGGGCTGAGCTGGCCACACACACACACGGCCACACACACACACACACACACACACACAAAATGAATAAATAAATAAATAAATAAAATTTAAAAAAAAGATGATTCAAAGATGAACAATGTTAGGGCCAGAGAGATAGGTCAGTAGAATAAGTGCCTGTCTGGTAAGCACAGGGTCTTGAGTTCAATCCCTGGTACTGCAAAAATAAATAAATATTTTTAAAAAGATGAACAACGTAAGACTAATAGGTATCAATGAGAAAGAAGGAGTCAACACAAATGATATAAAAAGAATATGGGCAAAAGTAATAGCAGAAAACTTCCTAAATATGGGGAAACAATCTGACAATCAGGTAACTGAAGCATATAGAACTCCAAATGACATCAACCCAATTAAAACCACACCCAGACATAATATAATCAAGATCCCAGAAATTCAGCACAAGAACGGTATACTAAAAACCGCTAGAGAAAAGAAACAGATCACATTTAAAGGAAAACCCATCAGAATAATAGCAGATTTTTCTTCACAAAGCATCAAGTCAAGAAGAGCATGGAGCTAAGTACTTCAAGTTTTGAAGAAAACAAATTCTAATCCTAACTGTTATCCCCTGCAAAACTTTCTTTCAATTTCAATAGAGAAGTGAAATACTTCCATGACAAAGAACAGCTAAAGAATTTCATGATAACAAAGCCAACCCTACACAGAATACTAAAAGATATTCTAGAGAGGGATCAAAATGAACTCAACCCCATAAATGAGAATGGAAAGAACCTACCAAACAGGGCAAACAGTTAAATGCAGGAGAAAAATAGATAATCAACAGCAGGTAAATAATATGTCAGACATAAGTCAATACATCTCAGTTATAACCATCGATGTAAATGGACTCAAATCACCAATTAATAGACTGGCAGAGTGGATTAGGAAGCAAAATCATCAATATTCTGTATACAAGAAACACACTTAACTAATAAAGAAATTCACAGGCTGAAAGTCAAAGGACCTCAAAAAAACAGGGGTAGCAATCCTGTTTGCAGACCATCTGAACTTCAAACAAGAATTATCAAACTAACTAAAGAAGGCTCCTACATACTGGTTGGGGGAAAAGTATGAGAGGAAGAGGTAACAGTCATAAATATGTACGCACTGAACATGGGAGCACCCAACTATATAAGACAAATCTTAATGGACATGAAAAATCTTTTCTTCTTTCTTTTCTTTCCTTCTTTCCTTCTTTCCTTCTTTCTTTCTTTCTTTCTTTCTTTCTTTCTTTCTTTCTTTCTTTCTTTCTTTCTTTCTT
>NW_004524654.1:5600070-5603072 GCF_000260255.1 Octodon degus
TCTCTCTCTTTCTTTTGGCAGAACTGGGGATTGAACTCAGGACCTTCCACTTGCCAGGCAAGTGCTTATTCTACTGAGCTATCTCCCCAGCCCATGGAGATGAAAAATCTAATATTCAATACCACAATCTTAACAGGAGAACTTAACACCCTCTTATCCCAAAAAGATAGGTCAATCAGACAAAAATTTAGCAAAGAAGTAGCAGAACTGAATCAGAGCTTGAAACAAATGGACTTGGTGGACATATACAGAGTGTTCCACCCAAACACAGCTGAATACACATTTTTCTCAGTTGCACATGGGACATTTTCTAAAATAGACCACATACTAGTCCTTAGGTCATACTTAAGTACATGCAAGAAAACAGAAATTATCCCATGCATATTATCTGACCACAGTGCAATGAAATTGGAAATAAATGACAAAAGAAAGCACAAAAGTGCCATAAGCACATGGAAATTAAATTGACACATTCCTTAGCAATCAGAGGGTTACAGATGAAATTAAACAATATCTATGATTCAACGAAAATTCAAGCACAACTTATCAGAATTTGTGTAATGCAATGAAAGTACTTCTTAGAGGGAAATTTATAGCTATGAATTTACACATTAGGAAAACAGAACAGGAACAAATAAATACTCTAATGTTGCACCTCAAGCTTCTAGAAAAATAAGAGCAAATCAAGCCCAAAGCCCAAAGATGGGAAGAAATTATAAAGATTAGAGAGGAAATTAATGCAATTAAGACAAAGAAAATAATATAAAAAATAAATGAATCAAAAGGCTGATTCTTTGGAAGATTCAATAAAATTGAAAAGCCCCTCGTTAACCTCATCAAAAAGAGGAAAACAAAAACAAAATTCAAGGAATAAGGAATGAAAAGGGTGAAATTACTACAGATCTTGTGGAAATTCAGAAGATCATCAATAGCTATTTTGAAAATCTTTACTCTCACAGAATCAAAGCCACAGAAGAAATGGTCAGATTCCTAGAAAGGTACAAATTACCAAAACTGAATTAAGAATATATAAGAACTCTCAATAACCTTGTATCAGCCAATGAAATCCAAAATGTAATAAAAAACTTACTGACAAAGAAAAGCCCAGGTCCTGATGGATTCACAGCTGAATTCTACAAGAAAGTTATAGATTTATTCCCAATACTCCTCAAACTCTTCAATGAGATTGAAAAGAAAACAATACTACAAAAAATCATTACTTGAGGTAAGTATTATACTGATACCAAAACCAGAGAAAGATCCAACTGAAAGAACAGAACTGCAGGCCAGTCTCCCTCATGAACATAGATATAAAAATCCTCAATAAAATCCTAGCAAACACAATACAGAAAATCATTAAGAATGTTATAAACCATGACCAGGCAGAATTCATCCCAGGGATGCAAGGATGGTAGAACATATGCAAATCTATAAATGTAATTTGCTATATCAATAGAGCCAAATCCAAAAACTACATGATCATCTCAATTGATGCAGAAATGGCTTTTGACAAAGTCCAACACTTATTCATGATCAAAGCCCTACAGAAAATTATAGATGGCCTCTACTTCAACTGATAAAGCCATCTATGATAATCCAACAGTCAACGTAATTCTAAATGGGAGAAAACTGAAGTGTTTTGCTCTTAGATCAGGTACAAGACAAAGATGTCCTCTATTGCCACTCATATTCAATGCATTTCTGGAATCATTAGCTAGAGCCATTAGACAAGAGAGAGAAATAAAAGGAATAAGAATAGGTAAAGAAGAAGTTAAATTATCATTACTTGCAGATGACATGATACTCTACTTGGAAGACCCAAAAATCTCCACCAAGAAGCCACTAGAATTAATAAACAAATTCAGTAGCATATTAGGTTGCAAAGTCAATACTCAAAAGTCAATAGCATTCCTCTACACAGATAACAAACACACTGAGAGACAAATTAGAGAAACAATAACCTTCATAATAAAATCATGAAAAATGAAATACTTAAGAATTAATCTAACAAAGAAGTAAAAGATCTATTCAATGAAAATAGCAGTGCTCTGAAAAAAGAGATCAAAGAGGATTTCAGAAAATGGAAAGCTATTCCTTGCTCCTGGATAGGAAGAATGAACATTGTGAAAATGGCCATTCTCCCAAAATTGTTATACAGATTTAATGCAATCCCTATCAAAGTACCACCAACATACCTCACAGAGCTAGAGAAACCATTCATACAATTTATTTGGAACCAGAAAAGACCTAGAATAGCTAAGGCAAATCTGAGCAATAAAGGCAAGGCAGGAGGCATTACAATTCCTGACTTGAAATTATACCACAAAGCTACTGTGATAAAATCAGCATGGTACTGGCAAAAACAAAATAGACCTGAAGGATCAGTGGAATAGATTAGAAGATGTAGCTACAACTACAAACACACTCAGCCATCTTATCTTTGACAAACATGTTCACTGGAAGAAAGATAGTCTCTTTAACAAATGGTATTGGAAAAACTGGCTCTCTATATGCCAAAAACTAAAACTAGACCCAGGTCCATCAAAATGCACAAAACTAAAAACAAAATGAATTAAAGATTTAAACATTAAAACAGAAACTCTAAATTTTTTTTAATTTTTCAACAATTTATTTGACACATTTAATTTTCTTTATAAACCTAGTGAAATGTGGTTTGAATAAGAATACAGTGGTACAAAGCCATAAATTGATAAGCTTATGATCAAGAGTATTTGTACAAAGTACATGACTACAGCATTCTGTCCTACTTTATATGTCTTTCAAATCTGTGAATGCAAAGTAATTGTCCTATAAAAATTGAAAAACATAGAAGCAATTATATTTTCATAATCAAGATTTTACAAAATGTTGAAATTGCAGACAAAATACAGTAAGAAAAAAATGACAACTTCTGACCTCAGGCAAAAGAAACCATGTAAAAAATGAACAGTAGGGAAATTATTTTTTTAATAATAAAATTTTATTTTTTTCCCCATAATTTT
>NW_004524654.1:5603704-5621502 GCF_000260255.1 Octodon degus
TGACTCTCCTTAGGCACACTCTACATCATCGATCACTTTCCTCTTTGTCCCCATAATCTCCTTGATCAGAAAATTTGGGACACTACTGAGTTACATGACGTTACAGTACAAGTTCTCACATGTCCTGAGTCTTAATTGGCCTTGGAGGGCTAGGGCCAAAATGTTGGATTTGCTTGTGGCCCTCCTTTTTCTCTAATTTTGGTCTGCAAACTTAGCTTGTTAACCCTCTAGAAGACAAGCTTATTGTTATTACCATACAAGGCTGTTAAGCTTAACCTCACTATCTGTCTGCACATCAGACATCTTAGGCATAATATGGAACAGTATTTTTCATCAAGTATTGATATGTTGAACTTCAATTCCCTTCAGAATATGATTAAAAACATTTAAAAATTAGAATATATTTTAAAAATAGGCATAAAGAATTATATACTTCTTATATTTACACATAAGTCCAAAAATCTCACCATATACAACCTTGAAGCAGGACAGTCCCACAATATTCATTTTCAGAAACTCTAAATCTACTGGAAGAGAAAGTAGGTGTAAATCTTGAACATGTAGGGGTAGGCAAACATTTCATGAACAAAAATCAAACTGGACAGGAAATACTTGAAAGAATTAACAACTGGAAACTCCTTTTATTGAGAGGTTTCTGCACATCAAAAGAAATTACCAACAGAGTGAAAAGACAACCCACATATTTTGAAAAAAATCTTAGCTAATAATCACTCAGACAACAGTGATTATTTTGTCTAGTATATATAAAGAACTGAAAATCATTAAGGCCCCAAAATTTGAAGACCCAATTAAAAAATGCACATTTGAGATGGATTCACACTTCTCAGAAGAAGAAATACAGGATGCAAATAAATACATGAAAAAATGCTCCACATCACCAGCCATCCAAGAAATGCAAATTAAAACATTGCTGAGTTACCATCTAACCCCAGAAAGAATGGCTGTCATAAAGAAATCAACCAACAACAAATGTTAGGTAGGCTTTGGGAGGAAAAGGAACCCTTCTCCACTGCTGATAAGAATGTAAACTGGTAGAACCATTGTGAAAATCAGTGTGGAGACTCCTCAAAAAAACTAGGACTGGAAATTCCATTCAATCCAGCTATTCCCCTTCTGGGAATTTTCCCAAAAGAACTGAAAGCATCATATCATAGTCATATATGTGTACCTATGTTTATAGCAGCATAATTTGTCACAGCCAAATCTTGGAAACAGTCAAAATTTCCAACACCTGAAGAATGGATGAAGAATATGTGGCATTCTATTACAATGGAGTATTACTCATCTATAAAGGAAAACAAACTCAAAGCCTTTATAGCTAAGTGGATGCAACTTGAGACTATACTCATAAGTGAGATAAAACAGACCCACATGTGTAAATATTATATTGTCTCCCTAATGTAAGAACTCAAAAGAAGAAATAGAAACTGAAAGGTATAATAGACACCATTAAATGGAAAGTAACAATTTAAGGATTAAGCAATGAAGAGAGTGAAAGGAGAAAAGATAGGAAATAATGTAGAGGCAAAACCCTACATGTATATATACAAGTCTGATAAGGCAATTGGCCTAAGACTTTCCATCAGTTTTTTGACCATAGCAGTCAATGGGTGGAATTCTCACCTTGATTAACTCTTTGTGCTGATATCTATGAACTAAGCAACTACATTAAGAACAGCAATGTGTAATACTAAAATCATGCTTGAAATCTGTCATCTTGGTCTTCTAAATGTGTACCATTTCTAATGTCATATTAATTATTACAATACTCTCTTTAAAGTAAATTTTTTTAAAAAGGTAATAAAAGAAAATGAGAGACAAGAACAAAAATTTGTTTTCTTGAAAGTATGTGGTAATATTCAACCAGATGTCCCATCTTACATAACTATATCTGATAATCTGAGCAACAGATTTGATGATAAAAATAGAAAATACATCAATCATAGTTAATCAGTTATTCTTATTTTGAAAATCTGTAATGTATGTATTGTTATATGTTACCCTGATTCTGTCTTTGTTTTTGTTTTTCTTGCTATTGTTTTTACTCTTCAAAATAAAAGAAAATTATAATAAAAAGGAGTTGTTACATGTATGTGATACATCTTAAATATTTTTATGTCCCCTTTAGCTCTTCCCCATTTCCTCTTCCTCCATCTCTTGGTCTTCAACTAATTTGCAAAAGATTTGTCATCCTGTTTTTTTTTTTTTTTTTTACTATCCTTTATTTTGCTCTTCAGTTTACTTACACTTTGGTATTCTCATATAAAAGAAACCATACAAGATTTAAGATTGTGTGTTTGGCTTATTTCACTTAATTATAAACTCGAAGTGCATCTATTTTCCTGCAAATGACTCAAATTTGACCTTCTTTGCAGTGGAATTTTTCTTATTTTTAATATTCTAGGGTTCCATGGGGAAAGGGTGGAGTTCAGAGAAGCTAATGTTGTATAATTCCCCATAGGGTTCTGCTTGAAAGAAGATTTTTGGGGAGTCATTTTCTTTCTTTCTTTCTTTCTTTCTTTCTTTCTTTCTTTCTTTCTTTCTTTCTTTCTTTCTTTCTTTCTTTCTTTCTCTCTCTCTCTCTCTCTCTCTCTCTCTCTCTCTCTCTCATTCTTCTTTCTTTCTTTTTCATTTATATATTTGGTACAGGGTCTCACTATGCAACTCGGACTCATAGTGCTCCTCCTGTTTTCAGTCTCCCCAGCTCTGGGATTACAGGCATGCACCACCACACCCAGAATTGGTCTCCAGCTCAGCATGCTCTGAGGGTGAAGCATGCAGGACCGGGGATTGAACCCTAGTCCGTGCGCTTACCAAAGCAGGTGCTTACTCCACTGAGTTATCTTGCCGGCCCTTGGGGCATCATTTTCTAATTTATACCAGAAAAGAACAAAAAAATAAAGAAGAGCATTATTTTGGCTCACAGTTCAGTGGATTCAGTCCATGTTTGGCTGGCTTTAAGGCACAAACAGCATGATGAAAGTGCATGACAGAGGAAAGCTACTCATTGGGGAGAGAGAGAGAAAGAGAGAGAGAGAGACAGAGAGAGACAGAGAGAGACAGGCAGAGAGACAGACAGAGAGACAGACAGAGAGACAGACAGAGAGAGAGAGACAGACAGAGAGAGACAGAGACAGAGAGAGACAGAGACAGAGAGAGACAGAGACAGAGATGGACATACAGATAGATATACAGACATACAGACAGATGGACACAGAGAGGCAGAGACAGAGAGAGAAAGCACAGGAAGAATATGATCATGATTAGGTCTAAATTATGCCAAATAGTCAAACCAGGCACAAAACTGACTGAAACTGAAAGCCAGAATAAACCTTCTTCTGGTTTATTATTTAAGGGAGCAAGTTCTTCCTTTAAGTGGCAGGAATTATATATTTTGTCCTACCAAAGGAAAATCTGACAATAAACTGTTTAAAAGTCAACACTTTTTGTTTTCTTTCTTCTTGTTTTGAGACAGTGTTTTGCTAGGTAATGCAGGCTAGCCAGCGATCCTCCTGCCTTCGCCTCCCAAGTGTGGAATTATAGGTGTGCCCCATGATGCCTGGCTATACTTTTTTTAAAGGATGGCAAAACATCATTTCAGAGTTTCACCCTTCAGTCACTGGGCTATTTATTAAGGTTTTTCCTTACTTACAGTGTGTAGTGTGTGTTTATCTCTAGTAGCTCTGCCAGCTCTGTCCTGCCTAAGGGAGCAAGCTCATGCTAGCCTCACCTGATGATGAATACATGGGTGTGTGAGCAACAATGGCCAACTTCTGTGATACAGCCATGTCCCCAAAAGACCACACACACACACACAAACACACTCACCAAACAGAAAATTTGCTTAGGGGCCCACATATTTTCTTAACAGAAACTAGGCTACACTGCCTCTCTAAGCTTCTCCAACTACTCCTATAAACAAGTTTCAAATGTTTCTAAACCCATGGTCAGGTATAGTCACACATGTCCTTGACAGAAACTGTACTTATTTAAAATATATAACTTGATAATTCTTTTTCATTTTATTGAGAAATAAATATGAATGAGACAGTTTCAAAGCTGAATAATAGGACAGTTTCAATAATCAATACTTTGTACATTGTTATCTTCTTAGTGGTTATCCATAGTACAAGATGCAGACAGGATATCCTGTCAAAACACTATTAGTATGCCTCTTTCTTCTCATTAAATTAAGCAAAAGTAGCTGTATATCTTTCCTAACTATTTTGTATATATAGATACAAAATGATCTTTCCTTTGTATTCCCCTTTTTTTTGTTTAGTCCTGTCAGAGGTGAAAATTCTATTGGCATCTAAGTACTATAGGTGTTTGAATTCAGCTAAACAATCCAACTCTGTCTAGTAGTCTATAATATTAGTGGGTTATCCTCAGAAGTTATTGACCTGAGCCTTTTACAGCTCATCGTATTAATATGGTTTTACTTTATATACCTCATTTTTATACTTTTCTGCTGGATGGTTGAGATCAAGATAAAGCAAGACCTACGTAGCAAGAAATGTAACTTTTGTATCTGATAAGGTCAGTCAAGTCCCCTCAGGATTTAACCTGTAGCTCTGTACCACACTTTGTAGATCCTTTGCCAGTGTCAGCCATGAGAATGAGTCATGGCCATTGCTTGACCAATTTGCTCTCTGTGAAAGCCTGAGAGAATGTTTTTTCTCTCCATGTGACTCTCCCCAGGCACACTATACATCATCGATCACATTCTTTTGTGGCTCCATGATCTTCTTGATCAGAAAATTTGGAGCGCAACTGAGTTACATGTTGTTACAGTACAGGTTCTCCTATGTCCCGAGTCTTCACTGACCTTGAAAGGCTAGAGCCAAAATGTTGGCTGACCTTGCAGCCCTTCCTTTTCTCCAATTTTGAACTGCTACCTTAGGTTGTTAACCCTCCAGAAGAGAAGCTTATTATTAACCTGCAATATATGCAGTTTGGTTTACCCTATCTCTCTAAATATCAAACATCTTAGGTATATCATGGAACAGGTATTTTCCATCAAATATTGGTATATTGAACTTTAAGACCTTACAGAATATGTAGGAAAAATAATTTTATAAAGTTAGAAATAAGCATTCACATAATTTTACAAAGAAATTTAGAAATCTAACCATATACAGAATTGTAACAGGACAGACCTGTGACTTTCTTTTTCTCTCATTCTTGTGACTTTTTTTTTTCATTTATTACCCTTTAAAAACAAAACAACTTTACTTGAGAGACATTATGGCAATAAATGGTATGTCATGACAAGAAGTACATATTTAGAAGACCAGGATGGCAGGCACTCCAAGCGTGACCTCTCTATTACACATCGCCATCCTCAGTGCAGCCACCTGGCTCACAGGTACCAGCATATAGAGTTAGTCAGGGTGAGAATCTTACCAGCCAACTGCTAGTCTCAAAAACCTGCTGATGTCCCCCCGGATCACTGCCCCACCCAGCTCATGCGTACAAATGCATGGCTTTGCCTCTGTCATGTTTCTCAGCTTTTCTCCTTGCCCACTCCTCATTGTCCAATCCTCAAGTTCTCGCTTTCCTTTTATTTGTGTTGTAACTTTCTATATGTAATTCCTCTTTTAAGTTCTTATACTAGGAAGACAATACAATATTTACAGATGTGGGTCTGGTTTATTTCACTTATAAGGATATCTTCAAGTGGCATCTGCTTAAATATGAAGACTTTGAGTTTAACTTGATAATTCTTAACATATGTGTGCATCTTCAAAATTATCACTATAATCAAGAAAGGGATTCATTATTTTGAGAAAAATTTATGAGTGTTTATAGGGGATGATTTATTTTAGTTAAATATTTCATCAAATGAGATAAACTTCCTAAATTTTCTTTAACAAAAAGGTTCTATCCTGTGAATATCTAAGTCCTTTTTTTTTTTTTTTTTTTGTGGATATGTTGGGCTCTACCAATAGGAAATTTAACAAGATTCCAATGTTGATTTCCTTCATTCTCCAGCAGAGAATGTTTGTGGAGTTGAGAATGTGGGCATATTTGTGTGGAGTAGGATTCATAGTGTGGTTCCAAGGTACTCAGTGTGGAATCTCACATGTTAGCAGATGAAACTGTGGGAAAGAAATAAAAAAAATGCTCATCACTGGATGTAACAGAAAGTTCAAAAACTTCTGGACACCAAGTGATTACACTCATCACACTCTGGGGCAATCAGTAATTAGCACACAGGACTAAACTGTTTTCAGCCTGTCCTACCCAAACAGTAGGGAAGTTTAAAAAGGAAGAAAGCATTTCATTCAAGCTGGAGTTTTCAACATATGTAGGGAACCAATTTCATGTTTTCAGCATGCAGCTTTGCTCTCAGAACTTCTTTGTTTCAGAAATGCAGACTGGCCCCAAAGAGGAAATTATGCCTGTAATTCTAGCACTTGGGAAGCTAAGGCAGGAGGATTGCTGTGAGTTTGAGGCAACGAGCCCTAACAAAGCGAAATAAAAACACACAGCAGGCATGGAAATCAACCTTCTAAATCCTAACTCCTTCCTACTGTACAGCTCAAAAATCTCTGTTTGAATTTGAAATTATTTGAGTGCTTGTATATATACTACAAGATGATTTCCAGACAGAGGAGATATTCATTTTTATGAAATGAAAGGCATTCATTTTCAAGGCATGAAAAAATGTCTGAAGGATTCTTTTACTCATTTGAATAATATTAATATTCAGGAGGGATATATATGTATATATAAAGGTCCTTAGTTTCTAAAATTATTTCTGCATTTCGCAACACAGAAGCTTCAGTATAAATATCCTACCCTGAATTTCTTAGAGTAACAATCACTATGGCAACACTGCCACATGTGGTGCAGATGTCTGCCCCAAACCAGTTGTTGACTTTACATCTCATTTTCTGATAATTTGGCTTCACAAATAGGAAATAACACCACTAAACCATAAAAATTTATACTATCAAATACCTTGGTAAAGGATCCACAGGGTCTGCCTCCTTATATAAGAAGACTGCTGCTTTTCTAACCATACCAAACTTATATAAAGAATTATCTATCCTTTCCATCCATTTTCTTTCCTAAACCTTGCTCCCATCTATTGAAATTATTGAAATTATTCTTGTCAAATTTCCAGGAATCTCTGATGGCTGTCAAATTCATTAGTTTATCTGCCTGTATCCTTCATGATCTCTCTGTTGACTTTGTTGACCACTCTTAAGGATTGAATTGTGTCCTGCAAATTCATAGATTGAACTTTTAATCCTCATTATTTCAGCAAGTGATATTGTTTTGAAGTAGGTTTATTGCAGATAGCTAAGATGAAGTTATAATGGAGTGAGTCCCTAGTCTAGTATGAATGGTGCCCTCGTTGAAAGTAGAAATTTGAAACGAGGCATGAACAGAGTGAAGAGACGTCAGGAAGATGATACCATGTAAAAGCAGAGATTGCAGGTGACAACACTCAGCCTCGGAACACCACACTGCTGCCAGACCACCAGAAGCAAGCAAAGAAGTCCTCACAACCCTCAGAAGAAACTCACACCACCAACACCTTGATCTTAGATTTCTAGATGCCCCAAAATACAATACAAAACCTAATACATTTATCTTGTTTGAGCCACCCAGTTTGTGATACCTTATACTATCAGTAGTAAATGAATATAATCATCATTTCTTGAGAAGTTCTTATCTCTAATACAGACAGCATTCTTCTGAGGTCCCTCTAGCTCTCTGATGATTTATGTCTTAGCTCATTACTCTTCTTCTATCTACTTCCTAAATGTCAGCATTTTCTGTAATTTCATGTTAATTGTCTCCATGCAGAGGCATCATGATGTAGTAGTAAGAGCACAAGTACTGGAGTCAGACTTGCTTGCTGGATGAACATGGGCAATGCGTTTGTTCATTCTATTTATTTTCCCTATCTGCAAATCAATAGTTCTTACTTGAGAGAGTTGTTGAGAGGGTTGTTCCAAAAAATAACTTATTTTTTTCTAATTTAACTTAATTTTGTTTTTGAAGAGTAAAAACAGAAGAAAAAAAGACAGAAAAAATGACAGAAACAGGGTAGCATACAACAATACATATGTTATAGATTTTCAAAACAAGGATAGCTAATGAACAGTAGTTGTTATATTATCTGTTTTTATCATCAAATCAGTTACTCAGATTAACATATAGTTTTTGACAAATAATTGAATATTAATGCTTGCTTTCAAGAAAACCTTTTTCTTTGTCTTTTTAAAAAATTTATTTTAAAGAGAGTATAATAATTGATAAGACATCAGAAATGATATACTGGGCCAGCTTGATAGCTCAGTGGGCTAAAGCACCTGCTTAGGCAGAGTGCAGTGGCTGGAATTTGATCCCAGTGTACTGTACCATCCCACACTGAGACGCTGAGACTGGGCCTGGTGGCACATGCCTGTAATCCTAGCGCTTGGTAGGCTGAAAGCAGGAGAATCACTATGAGTCGGATCTACATAGTGAGACCCTGTAGACCCTGAAGACCCTGTACTAAATGCATTTTTTTTAAAAAAAGAAATGGTATACATTTAGAAGACCAAGATGAGAGGCATTCAACGATGGGTTTCATATTACACATTGCTGTCCTTCATGTAGTTGTTCAGGCTGTAGATACCAGAATACAGAGTTAGTCAAGGAGAAAATTCTAAACATTATTTTGCTATTTTCAAAAAACTGATGGAAATTATTAGTATAATCATCTCAGCCATTCTGTATATGTACTTGCATGTTTTTCACCCCTACTTTTTTCCTATCTTTTTCTCCTTTCTCTCATCTTCATTTTTTTAATCCTTAAGTTCAGTTTCTTTCTGCTTTACTATATGTATTATACCTTTCAGATTTTATTTATTCTTTCAGGTTCTTATACTAGGGAGACAATATATTTACACATGTGGGTCTGATTTATTTCACTTATGAGTATAGCCTCTAATTGCATCTACTTAGCTATGAAGGCTTGGAGTTTGTCTCTAAATCTGAGTAGTACTCCATTGTATAAAAATACCACATTTTTTCATCCATTCCTCAAGTGAAGGACATTTTGGTTGTTTCCAAGATTTGGCTATGACAAATTGTGCTGCTATAAACATGGGTGCACACATATCACTATGGTATGATGCTTTCAGTTCTTTTGGTAAAATACCGAGAAGGGGAATAGCTGGCTTGAATGGGATATCTAGTCCTTGCTCTTTGAGAAGTCTCCAAACTGATTTCCATAGTGGTTGTACCAGTTTACATTTGTACCAGTAGTGGAGAAGGGTTCCTTTTTTCCAACAGCTTCTCCAGAATTTGTTATTAGTTCATTTCTTTATGATAGTCATTCTTTCAGGGGTGAGATGGTATCTCAATGTTGTTTTAATTTTCATTTCTCAAATAGCCAGGGCTCTGGAACATTTTTTCATATATTGATTTGCCACTTTGTACCATTCCAGAAGATTGAGGCCATCAGGTAAAATGCAGAGAGTATGTTATTGCTAAAGGCCTTGTCATTTCCTGAGTAATTTGAGAAGCAAAAGAAGTCCCATTGTCATTCTGGAAATGCTGTGATAGTCCAAATCTGTGAATGATTTCCTTAAGAAGAATCTTGACTACTTCTATAGCCTTTTATGAATAGATAGGAAAGACTTCAGTACAGCCTGTTGTCAATTAGGACCAATGTTTGTTTAAATAATCCACATGGGTGGCATATGGGCAAAATGTAATTGTCAGTCTTCCCCAGGGTATGTTCCTCTCCTTGTCAGGTTCTAACAAAGGAGGTGGTTTTTGGCTTGCTTGGGTTGTTGTAGGCACAACAGAGTGCACAAAGTGGGCAAGCTTTTCAGACCTGTTGGCATGATAAAAATTGATTCTAATGTAGCATCTAATGCAATTCTTCTGTTTTCTGATATAAGAGGATGTTTCTTAAGTCAGGTATTCCCAAGCTGGAGCATGAGTCAAGGCATGTTTGTTTCTCTAAAGACATTGTCAATCACTTTTGTCCATTTTAGGAGCATAGACTCATTTGCCATTAGTCTAAAATTAAGCAGCCATATTCTACAAATGCAGCCATTTCCAAGAAGGAATGAAGCTGTTGTTTGGTGACAGGAGACCCAAGATTGCAGATAACCTAGATGCAGTCCCTAGGCAGTTATTGTTCCCCAGGTGTAAGTACATACCCCAGAGAGTGAACTTTGGGGAGAGGTGTCTGAGCTTTTCTTTGGAGGCTTCTTATCCCCTTTTAATAGCAAGTTGAGAGTTTGCACAGTGTTATGATTAGATAACTCCTGAGTTCTGATGATATTCTGCAAACTAGGTTATCATCTTCATTGCATAGGATAGTTCTCTGTCTAACTTTTAGGCTCCTCAAGTCTTTCTCTAGCAAGCAAAAAAGTGAGGACTGTCTCTAAACCTTTATAGAAAACCTGTCTACATATATTGCAGCTTTTCTCTTGAAATGGGATTTTCCCATTCAAAGGCAAATAGAAACTGGGAGTCTAGAAATAGGGAGATAAAAAAATGCATCTTTTAAATCTAAGACTGAGTACTAATTAATGCCCACTGGAATTTGGGAGAGATTTCAGTGTAGATCTGTCCTTAGAGGATGAATTGGAATGATAGACACATTAATAAGATGGAGGTCTTGTACCATCCTATATTCTCTGAGGGTTTTACTCCAGGAAGAATGAGAATTTTTCAAGAGGACTGACAAGGTTGCTGATGATCATATTTGAGAAGACAGCTGGATTTTCCTCTGTATCTTGTATGACCCCACTCATTTTAATCGTAGTTAACAGACTCTTTGTACACCTTTATATCACCAGCGGGACTCCAAACTTTGCACCCGCAAAATTGTAAAAGTGAAAGTCTTTGACTTGAGAAGAATGTCAGAGCACCATGTTCCAGAATGATGGTGGGCTAGGGAAGTGTTTCTCAGGATTTGGTTCATAGGACTCAACCCCTACAATCAAGAAAGAAGGAAGTCTGGCTATTGCTCTATCTAGTGGTAGACCTTGACAACAACATTGATTTTAGCTGCATGCAGAATGCAAAAGTTATAGAGTCAGGAAGGCTGCTACTTAGATTCCAAAAGAAGGCCTGGGAGGTCAGGCAGTGTGTCCCTGAGAGGGCAGTGTGTGAAGCTGTGAGTGTGAGGCCAAATTCTCAGTGAAAACCAAAAAGTTTGGAGAACCCAGAACATGGATCATCTGAGGAAAACTGCAAAGAGGGAGCAGAGCCAGCCAAAGAGAGAAGCCAGTGGAGCTATATGGCACCAAAAGTGCCATAGGGGTAGAGGCACCCAAGCCCTTTGGAGTTCACAATTTGCCACATATGGCCAGGAATCCTGAAAGTAGAACTGTGGGATTTAATGTTTTTGCTGATGGATTTTATACATGGTTTAGTCCCTTTCTTTTTTATATCCCTCTTTGTACCTTTTGGAAGAGAAAGGCCTATTTTTTGCCATGGCATGTTGAAAGAGTTTAACACCATTTTCATTTGTACAAGTACTCACAGCAAAGAGTTTGCCTTAAATCTCAAAGGAGATTTGGGACTTGTACTTTTCAGGAATGCTGAAACTGTTAGAACTTTGGCAACTATTAAGATGAACTAAATGCCTTTTACATAAAGGGATGTGCATGAGTCTTTGGATATTGAGGATTAGAATATTATGGCTTGTGACTAAATGTTCCCACAAAGCCTCATGCAATCATAAGTTGGGCTTTTTCAGAGGTGGCTAAATTTAGTGTGTGATACTGGAATTGACTCATGGTGCAAAGTTAGGTTCAAGGATACTAAGGTTAAAGGTGTGAGTGCTGCCCACACTAAGTAATATGGATAAGATAATAGGGGTAGAATGACACTGTTAGTGTCCCTTCTTGCTTTTGCAACCCTTTGGGTATCATAAACTGTTCTTCATGATGTCCTTTTGCAAGTTACCTTTCTCTGAAGCCAGACAATTCTTACGGACTGAAACCTCTACCAACTGTGAGCTAAATAAACCTTTCCTCCCTTAACTTGTGGGTGTTGGTTATTTTGTCTCAAAGAAGAGAAAAGTTGGGGGGTGTTCTGAAACAGGAAAATTTTTCTCTTTCCATGTGGGAAGACACTGCCTGTTAAAATAACTCAAAAGTAAAAAGGGAGAAAACCCACATGTTCTCTAAAATCTGAGCTTAACTCCTACCTACATGGGTGAGGTTTCCTTAAGCTAGTTGATAAAAAAAAAGAAAAAAAGTGGTGGCAGTTGACCCAAACCCATGTCTAGCCACATGACAAAATAACATGACACTCTGTCATGGACAAGGCAATATGGCACCTGGTCACATGATAAGGTAAAATGACACTCAACCACATGGCAAGACAGGATGGAACTCTGGACTAAAACAGTAAACCAAGAAAGACAAAGCTGTTTACAAACTGGTGGAGACCAGGTTAACTTACACAAAAGATATCAAAATATCACAGGAAACAAGCATGCAGACAATAGGGAATATCAAACTCCAGGTTGTGCACAGAGCACCCAAATGTTCAATTGAAAACTCTCTGGTTACTTAACTCATATCTGCAAAGTAAGAACAAGGGAGATAAAAATAAAGTGTGCTGTGGCTGGAAGGAAAACAAAGGCCATCTCACATGGCGGTGAGCACTTGGAACTTCTCCCCAGGGCTATGAGAAAAAGCCTCCCAGATTCCCAGTTTAAGGGGGTGGAGGAGAACAAGATCAAAAATCTTCATAACATTTTAGAAACAACAACAAAAAAATGTGCCCAAAGGACCTTGCCTGAATTGGTTGGCTAAGCCAAATGTTCTGAGGGTTTGGGGAGCTGGAGTCTCCTTCTGGAGGTGGTTTCCAAATTCTTTCTGTCTTGAACAAAGAATTGAATAAAATGAGCGAAAAGCAGTGGCCAAGTTCCGTATTCATTTGAGGTAGAACACATTAAACATGAAAGGTAAGAGAGAAACCTTTGTAGGGAGCACTCTATGGAGCAAGCTTGGGCTGAGCAAAAGAGAGGAAAAATAAAAACAAAATTAAAATAAAAACATAAAGCAAAAGGATACCCTAGAGGGACATGACAGGTTATCACAAGGTGTTGAGAATTATTTGGCACATATGTTCTGGGATCTGGCTACAGCTCCTTTCCCAGCCAGATTAAGCCACACCCTCTCTATCTCAGTACCAAAACAAAATAACAAAACAAAACCCCCCACACCACCACCAACAAAAAATCACTACCTTTACCATCACCAACAAAAACAATGTTGAGACAAACATGTATATAACCAAATATAATGATTTAATTGCCTCAAGACTCCCTAACCTGCATTTTCTTTTCTTTTCTTTTTTTTTTTTTTTGGCAGAACCTGGGATTGAATTCAGGCCCTTGAGCTTGCCAGGGAAGCGCTTATTCCATTCAGCCATCTCCCTGACACCACATTTTCTTGATTTAATGGATTATCAGGGACTCAGATGCACTCTTGTGCAACTTGGTAAAAGGTAGAGTAGGTATGGATATACTGAGGGATGTTCCCTACCAACTTCCCAACCGAGGGGGAAGAAAGTGTATGTTAAAAATATGGAACAAGTATCCACATCAGTTTCTGAGTTTAAAAATTCAAGTTCCACTTGTTCCGTAATAGCATAAAAATCACAAATACTTTTAGCAAAATAGAAAGCAAAAACCCATCACTGCAATAGTCAATTAATGTATGCTATGGCTTAAATCTAGCAGTCCTTTCAAAGCCTCATGCATTCATAAGCGGGGCTTTTCAGAGCTGGCTGGATCTAGACTGTGTGCTGCTGAGAGGAAGGGTATATAATTTCTAATTTGGTCCACTGATTAGTTTGGCATAGTTCTGGGAGTGGATAACAGGAAAGCCTTCCTTGGGTATGAGTGCCTTAAAGGCTGGCGTCTAGACAGAATGAAAGAGATAAAAGGAGGGCTGCTGGAGTCCCTTGTCTCTTGCTGCTTCTGCTACCTTTTGCCTACCTTGAATAGTTTCTCCTCTGTGATGCCCCACTGCCATAGCACCCTGCCTTGGAGCCAGCTAATTATGCACTGAAACATCTACAAACAGTGAGCCGAAATAAACCTTTCCTCCTTTAACTTTGGGTGTTGGGTATTTTGTCTTAGCAGTAAGGGAAGTAACTAAAATAATCTATAACCTCTCCCCCCAATGTTTTAGTCATTTAATCAAATTTAGGTTTAGAAACCTAAACCACCCTAAACTCCATCCTTTTTTTCAAACTATATTCAGCCACCAACCCTTACAAATCCCACCTACATAAATTTAAAAACCTCACAAGTGCACCCCATGTGCTTTCTTTATTTCAGTTTAAATGATTCAAACAATCATTTCTCATCTGCAATGTGCACTGTCATTTTATGGGACACTGTATCTGCTTCTTCCCTACCCCTGCAGACTAGGAACTGACCCATGCTAGCATTCATAATTGTTCTCTCTTATTTTCCCCTCCACTTATTTGCATTGAGCCCTAAAGATACAGAAGGAAGATATTATAGAACTGGGTTTACAAGACTGTCATTTCCAAAAATACGTTTCAAGTGTGAACCACAGCACTTCAAGATCTTGGCATCTTTGTTCTCAAATTCCCTTATAATAAAAATTTCCAGAATAATCATGATCCTATATGTAGGTGCCAAGACTGGGAGAAAACAGAAGGCAGGGTATAGGGAAACTACAAATTCACAATTAAACATTTAACCTATTATTTATTCAAAAGATACTGTCCAAAAGCTCTTTATCTGCAAAAATTATATGTGTAAAGGAAGCCCAAGAAAGCATCCAACAGATTGCTAAACTGATATGCAGGCCAGGAAATGATCAGATGAAAATATGTAATTGCCATTGGGATTGTTCACCTTGGGTTATCGGTAGTTAGGGAGCCTTTGATTTCTCAACAGTGGTATCTGTGGGGAAAGATTTGAATGTAAAGATGTTAGGTTCATGAAGGGAGATGATATTTATTGGATATTTACTATTGGGATACAATTCTCCATTAGTATTTTCATATCGTTGTACTCTGTGCTTTCTGAACAAATAGCATCAGCAAAGTGGACTAAAGGATGATCAATGGAAATCATGCCTAGGAAATTAGAGGTACAGTATTGCTCTGGGGAGATTGAGAGATTTATCATTACTGGAACTGTTTGCCCTTTTTAGCCTAAAGATATTTGCTTCCATTCTAGAGTAAAAAATAAGGTCAGTCTTTCTGCTCTCTGCTCTCCTCTCTCTGAAAGAAAGGATGAGCAATAAGCTAGAAGTCCTTATAGAGACAAGTCTCATAATTTTAATGTAGTACCAAGCTCTTACTGTGTTGTTCTGTAGGGGTTGAGTTCTGGCCAACTAGTACCAAAATGTTCTGTGAGTAATAAAGGATCTATCATTTCCTGTCAGAATACAGAATACACATACATACATACATACGTACATATATACACACTGACCGTGTAGCAAACCCAGCACTGTTTTGTTTAATTCTCACAAAAGTCTCAATCAGAATGAATTATTATTAGTATTGTATAGATGAGTTAAAAAAAAAGGTCAGAAAGCTAGCTATTGTACAAGCTCAGTCAGTAAATGACAGGGCTGGGTTGCAAACCCAGGTATACTAATTTTTGCTATTCTACAGTGGGCTTGTGGTACATAGGACCAGCCATTTGATTACTTTATGCCTCAGTTTCCCCAAATATCATGTGAAAAGGTTAGATTATATGACCACTAGATCTATTCCAATTCCATCATTTTAAGATTCTATACTTCTCTCCTACCTTGCCTCCAAGTTTTCCCTGAAGAGCCTCTCCCCTCCTACCAGAACATGGAAAGATATCCCCTGTTCCTGGGTAGGCAGACCCAACCTAGTCAAAATGGTCATACTTCCAAAACTGTTATACAGATTTACTATAATCTCAATAAAAATATCAATACTATTCCTTACAGAACTAGAGGAAGCAATCCTAAAATTCATATGAAACCAGAATAGAACTACTTTAGCTAAAGCAATTCTTTTTTTTTTTTTTTTTTAATCTCAAGGTTTTAATATATTTATTTGAAAACCAAGGTCTGTGAAAGAGCACACCAAGCGGTCATGTGTTTTCTCTTCAGTCAGAGACTTGGAGACGAGTTCTTGAGGTGAGCGCACAGCAAGGCCACATGCATGGAGGAGCTGGTCCTGCTGGTCCTGCCAGGGCTCCCGCTGCACGCTCTCCACAGCTGGCCGCGCTCTCCACGGCTGGCCGGGCTTTGAATGGCCAGAGCCTGTCTGGTCCCTTAGTCATCAATATACTCAAAGGGCTCTGGGGGCTCTGGCTCTTGCTCTTCCTCCTCGATTTTGGGGCCATGTGCTGCCACAGGTTCCACCAGTTCCTCAATGTCTTCGCTGGTGTCCTTCAGAATGATGATGCCTCCGATGGACAGTGGCTTGAAAGGTTGGTATCTGCAGGTCTCTGGCATGGTAAGGACCTTCAGCTGGGCAGGCATAACTCGGGCTGGGTTATCCAACAGCTGGAAATTTGGCTCAGGTTCCTTTTTCTTCTCTTTTTTTTCTTTTTTCTCTGCTTCGTCCACTTCCATTTTCTCTTCCTCCTTTTTTCTTTTTCTTTTACCTTCTTTTTGGCTTTGGCAGTAATAGGCAACACAGCAGTAGAAACCTTTTCCTTTTTTTTTCTTTTGGTACTTCCAGAGGTGCAGGATATGCAAATGTGGATGGTTTACAGTTTGGTTTATACTGCACCTTCAGCATCTTTAAATCTTTGTTCAGGCCGATGACACAGGTAGGGGTATAAGCCAAAGACAGAAAGTGTGAGAGAGGAAACCAGAACCAGAACTGGGTAAAGACAAGGACGCCAACCACAGAAGACATATGTGTGTGCCCGGTTCTGGACTGGAAGGAGACTGTAACATTATGGCCACCTGCATCTAGTATGCCCTGGGCCAGAATAGTGCCAAACTTGGCCATGACATCATCATGCTTATCATTGATGACTTTGGAATACAGCTGTCGGAACTGGTTCACCCTTGGACATGTGATCTCAGTCTGCTGGATCATGATGAGCGCCGAGGCTATGAGAGCCCCTTGCCTCACGTAGTTCACAGGGTCATTTGTCATTGGTTCTAGCAAATTAATAGCTTCCTTGTTTCCTGTACCAGCACAGCAGATGCCCAGGGCCATCGTGGCTCCGTAGCGCACATGGGGGTTGTAACTCTCAGACAGCAGAGAGACCACACTGGGACACTGCTCAGGGGTCCTGAATAGAATGAAGCCAAGTGATGCAACTGCTGCCCTCCTAACATCATCATTAACATCACTGACAGCAACATGTAGCAGGCGTCGAATAGCTTTGTTGTTACCAGAGCCACAATAAGCCATGGCCACTGTATACATTCCAGACCTTCGAAGAATTGGGTCCTTATCCCGACAGAGAGACTCAATGAGTGCATCAGCCTCTTCCATCCTCCCATACATCACTAAGGCAATGCCAACGGCGAGACCACGCAGGATCTTCTTATACTGGGTTTCCTGGGCGTAGCCAACCATGTCCTCGATAGCCTGGGGATTTTTAGAGCCCAACATAACCAAACCTAGGGCTAGGCCAGCTGCTTCTCCTGTCACAGCATCATCCTGGTAAAGGTTGGTTTTTAGCAAATCATAAACATCCTGTCGTGCAGTTCCCATGGCAGCCAAACCAAGGCCCAGGCTGCCTCCATGCCGAACGATATCATTGCTGGCATTCTTGAGCTGATTCAGCAGGTAATCGATTATGT
>NW_004524654.1:5625892-5627837 GCF_000260255.1 Octodon degus
TTGGGTGTGATAAGGTCAGTGAAATGCCCTCAGGATTTATCTTGAGATCCTGTACCTCAGATTGTAGAACCTTTGTCAGTGTCAGCCATGTGGATGAGTCGCGGCCATTGCTTGGCCAATGTGCAGAAATTCAGTAGCATAGCAGGTTATAAAGTCAATACCCAAATGTCAATAGCATTCCTCTACACAGACAACAAACACACTGAGATAAAGCAATTCTTAACAACCAGGGCAACACAAGGGACATCATGATCTTGGACTTCAAGTTATACTACAAAAGTACAGTGATAAAAGTCACCATGATATTAGAAAAAAAACCATATTTTAGATCAACTGAAGAGAATAGAAGATGTAGAAACAATTCCCAGGCATACTCAACTACCTTATGTTCAAAGGGGCCAGCTCCTTTTGCTGGAAGAAAGACTGGCTATCCACATGATAAAGACTGAACCTAGACCCATAGCTCTCATCATGCACTAAATTAAAATAAAAAAGGATCACAAATCTAAATTATTAGACATTAGAACAGAAATACTTGATCTGCTGGAAGACAGAATATGTAAAACTCTTTGACATATGTGGACAAAAACTTTCTGAATAGAATTACAGTTGCACACAAAAAAGTATCAAGAATCAGCAAATGGGATCACATCAAATTAAAAACCTTCCACATAGCAAAGAAAAACACCAATAGAGTGAACAGACAATCTACAAAATGGGAAATATATACCTCCAGCTACTCCTGAGACAAAGGACTAATATCTAGAAGATAGAAAGAATTAAAATAAATTAGATTCCCTAAATTTAAAAACCTAATAAAAATGGACATCTGAAATGACTAGACCCTTCAGATAAAGAAATAGAAACTGCAAATAGGTATATCAAAAAAATTCATCATCACTGGCTTTTCAAGAAATACAAATTAAAACAATGTTGAGATTCCATCTTACAAAAGAAAGAATGGCTATCATCAAGAAAGCAATGAAGAGGCTGGGGAGATGGCTCAGTGGAATAAGCGCTTCCCTGGCAAGCGCAAGGCCCTGAGTTCAATCCCTGGTTCTGGAAAAAAAAAAAAAAAAAAAAAGGAATGAAGTGGGTCATGGCAGAGTGGGCTCTTACTTGGAGGTGGGGTTGTTTGTCCTGCAAAAATGATTACCAAGACCCAGAAAGTAGACCTGGGCCTTGGGCATCCAGAGAAAAAGAAGGTAGTCAAAGAACAAGAGATTCAATAAGCAACTGTAAATAATGGGAATTATTTTGCTGATAATTCTCTTGTGAGAGTCGCATCCCCCTCTAGGACTGTGAGCCAAGAGCAAGCATCCCATATACCCTTGGTGAAGAAAAAAGAAGAAAGGCCACAGCACCTTTTATGAAGAGCTCCCAGAATCTGAGACCATATCATGAGCCAGCGAGCCCTAGGAAGAAGGCCCTTGACCACTCAGTATCCTTCAGTGGGAAGAAAAAGAAGAAGAGGAAGTCCAGTCTGGGTAACAAGACAGCCAGAGTTGGCAAGAAGCTCAAAAAAGCACAAGAAAGAGAGGAAGGACCAGGATACCACAGTCTGCTCCATCCAGGACCCTTGGTTCTGTGAGGTGGGACATGCTATGTGTGTATGCACAGTGGGGAAAGGGGCTGAGGAGCAGGAGCAGGCATCCTTGGGGCAGAAATGAAAACAGGGCAGCTCCAGAGAACACAGCAGGAAAATGAGGAAGAAGCAAGTCCATCAGAAGAAAGATACCTTTCTAGGCCATTTTGAGCTCTCCAGGTCCATGGAGACCAACCCTAGGAAAGGAAAGAAGCAGCCAGTCAGAATTGAAGCTCTAGAGTACATCCCACTAAGATATCACCCTAAAGCCCCAGTGAAGAAGAAAACAAAGGCTAAGAAAAAAGAAGTAGCTGAAAAGAAAGAAGGAGGAGGAGGAGGTGGAGAAGGTGGAGGAGGAGG
>NW_004524654.1:5627937-5644400 GCF_000260255.1 Octodon degus
AGAGAGAAGAAGAAGAAGAAGAAGAAGAAGAAGAAGAAGAAGAAGAAGAAGAAGAAGAAGAAGAAGAAGAAGAAGAAGAAGAAGAAGAAAAGCACAGTAGACCTTTGCAATGAGGAGTCAGACACAGACCTAGAGATGGTGATAGAGAAGAAAGGCAACATGGATGAGGCACACATAGACCAGGTAAGGCAAAAGGCCTTGCAAAAAGAGACTGATCTCAAGTCAGACAAGACAGGAGCATCTGAATCCAGGAAGTGGATGGAAATCCATTTTGGCCAGTGGGAAACTGCAGATTTTGAAAACAAGGAACGGAAACTGAAATTTCTCAAACTTATGGGAGACTAAGAATCTGTCCCCTTTGGTTAACCAAAGTCCCCTAGCATGAACACAAGCCCCAACATGGCCCTCAGCAAGGTGGCAACCAACACCCTGCAGCAGAAGTTGCAGCAGGACTATGACCAGGCCATGAGCTGGAAGTACAAGTAGGATGCTGGATTTGGCTTCTCTGCCACCCCTGACAGAGTCTTCTACATTGACAAGAATGCATCTACCTCCGTCCAATTAGAAGATTAAATGTTGGGGCCGGGGAGATGGCTCGGTAGGATAAGTGCTTGACTGGCAAAAGCAAGGATCTGAGTTCAATCCCCGGTTCCGCAAAAAAAAAAAAAAAAAAGATTAAATGTTAATGTCTTCTACCCCAACAGCTCAGATGGCTTTTCTCAGTTTTGCAGATGAAATCCAGCTAGTAACTTCCCAGGATGAAACACCTGTGGAGACTAAGGACAAACTGGGCATCTTGTGTCCTGGGGGCTAAAACACATTTTTTTTCTGTTAAACTTTCCATCCCTGTGGTGACATAAGCATGTAAATAATGGCATCTGACAACTGGCATTTGTTGAGGGTATAACATGGCTCAACCACATACTGTTTTTTTGCATTAATGTATTTAATCATTGTTGTAAAGTAGATGCTATTAATGTGGCAGCTGAGAGTCAGGGAATGAGTAATAAAATTACCCAAGGCCACCCACTGTTGAGTGCCATGTGTTACAAGGTTGTACCCTGAGCCCTAGGGCACTTTATTATAGTGAAAGTCTTTTCTAGGAACTTTTACTCAGGATACTTGTTGGGGATTACATGATGGAAGAAACAAAAACAAACAAACAAAAACATATCAATGAGGAACATGGTTTCTCTTATATGAGAAATTCAACTTATATAAATGAAGTGCAAAATAAAAGACAAATAATAGCAAAAGAGAGGAAAAATTATTCTAATCCAGCATGAATAATATATATAAAAGTATGCCTTGACTTAAAGTAATTGTCTTATGTATTTTGCATGTTTTTTACCTAAAAGTCTGGTTACTAATCTATATGTATGGTAATTAGCTCTATGAGAATTTATAAGATAAATGAATCAGATGCTGGCAAAAAAATTGGGGAATAAGAAGGAAGGGGAGAAATAGCTTAAATGTGTTATGTACATGTATCAGTTCCCCATATTGTGAGTAATCATTATGTATTGTAAACATGTACTAAGACAAATTTTTACAAATGATACTCTCCTCTCTTGCCAACTGTCTTACTATGGATTCCTGCAACCTTCTATATACCCTTACCCTTAAACCTTTGTCTAGGTGATGTTTCCACTTGTAAGCTCCCATTACTGACTTCTATTCCTCAAGGTTCTTTTCATATATCAAGGGACAGGGATTATAGAAAGAACCTTGGTGATGGTTTTTTTCCAAAGCATACACTGCCTACAATGCTTATTTATGCCACATTGTATTGCACACCTATGATTTCAGCTAGTATTTTGTTTGCTTCACAGATAACTTCAAGATATATCATCAATGTGTCATCAATATCTCCATTTTATCTTATATTTGAAACAAGTTTTATGTGCTTGTTTATGTATATTAAAGATGAATCAAGCAATACATGTCATAAATGATTCTAAGATTGTGCTGTCTTGTGTAAGCTTTATACTATATATAGTTGGTATATATGTTCATTCAACCATTATTTGACTAGTATATTGGAGTCTCGCTTTTTGGCTTATACTGCACTACATGAAAAGAAAACAGAATAAATTATATGGCACTGGCTTCCAAAAAGCTTGCAGTCTAATGAGATAGGAAGGACAGAAATAGTCACTGTAGTTGGCAAGTTTCTAAGATGGTCTGCAACAATCCTTGCTTCCTTTTAGGTGAGCTAAACTTAATGATTGATTTCTTATGGATAAAATAGAGCAAAAGTGATGTTATATCCCATCTATGATTAGTTATGTAAGACGGTGAGCTCCATCTCGCTAACTCTTTCTCTTGCTGGTTCTTTTTTACCCTTGCTTGCTTGCTTGCTTGCTTGCTGCTGTGTTAGGAGATCCTTGCCCATGTGGCAAGAAGCCAATAATAATTCATAAAGAATTGAAGCTTCACTTCAATATCTACAGGAAGTGGATGTTACCAACAACCATTTGAGAAATTTAGAAACAAATCTTAGGTCTTTAAATGAGACATCATTGGGTGACATCTTGATTGAAACCTTATGAGAGACTCTGAATGGAAGAGCCAATTAAACAATACTAATAGAATCCATAGAAATGGACCCATTAGGAACTGTAAGATGATAAATGTGTTGTTTTAAGCCACCAAGTCTTGGAGAGACTATACAGCAAAAGACAGCCCACACACTCATACAAATGAGCATATAAGTACAGATGTTATGAAGTGCTATGAAATAAGATTAGAGAATGGGGGCCGGCCAAATAGCTCAGCAGATTAAAGAGACTGCAAGAAGGCTCAGGGGCCGAGGGTTTGATCCCTGGGTCTGCTGTGTTGGCCCGGCCCCCGGAGCGCACTGAGAGGGCAATTGAGATTGGGTGTGGTGGTGCGCACCTGTAATCCCAGCTCTTGGAAGGCTGTAAACAGGTGGGTCACTATGAGTCCGATCTAGCAGTGAGACCCTGAACACCCTGTAGACCCTTCCCTAAAATAAAAATAAATAAATAAATAAAAATAGAGAATGAAATGAGTAATTAATTATGGCAGGATTTTCTTTTTCTTTTTTTTTACGTGGAACCGGGGATTGAACTCAGGTCCTTGTGCTTTCCAGGCAAGTACTTTATGGTAGGACTTTCTAATTCAAATTTAGGTTAGATGTCCTCCACTAGATGGAATTGGATTTTATCAAATAGGTGAATATAGGTACTCATTTAAGTGATATTGAAGAGAATATTTGTAATAATTTATACTTGAATGTATTTTTTTCTAAATATTTACTACAGGGTCTACAGGGTCTCACTACAAAGATCAGACATAGTGATCCTGCTGTTTTCAACCTCCCAAGTGCTAGGATTACAGGCATGTACCACCACGCCCAGTCTCAGTCACCATCTCAACGTATTCCAGGGATGGGGCCAGCAGCTTGTGGTGCCAGGGATCACACCCTGATCCTTGCTTTAGTCAGGATGCTTTAGTCAGCTCAGCTAGGTGCTTTAGTCAGCTCAGCTATCTGGCCAACCTTTTATACATGAATGTATTTTTATGTGAAATGTATTGGTTAGAGTTTAATTGAGGAAGAATATATATATTTATATTTATATCCTATGTAAAGGAATTACAGTGGCTACCTGCAGAGTTAGGTGTGGAGGAATGCAAAATGGCTTTCTGTACACCAGGGAGCTGGAGGATCCAGTCAAGAGTCAAAGACTCCAAGTCTCTTGTGAGTCTGTATCTGCCTTGGAAGGCCTCAAAAGTCTGCCCTGGAAAGCTGAAGAGTCTGCACTGAAAGCCTGGATACAAACATCCAAAGGTGATAGCAAAGACTGGTGCTCCTATGAATAAACAAAAGTGAGACTTCCTTCTTCTTTCCCTTTTATTCCATCCAGCCTACAAGCCTATGAGTTAGTGCCACCTATACCAGTGTTGGTCTTGCTTCGTCAGTAAGTTATCCAGACATACTCAGAACTGTGCCAATACCATCTGCTAGGTGTCTCTTATTCAAGTTGACACAACAATTAAATATCACATGAAGAGTTCTCACTAAACTCAGCTACTATACTGTACTTAGAAAATAATAGTTACTAATTGCTATTAAAAATCAGATATTTTTGAGTCTCTGAAGTTTTTATTAGGTGTGATAACATGCAAATATGACACTGAAACACAGAAGCTAAGGTTAGTTGATAATTTGATATTTCATTTTGGAGGCTATTCAGAATCTATAAGGAAAGATAAATTTGAGTTATTTGTAGGAGAATGGATGCAACTTAAGACCATAATGTTAAGTGAAATAAATCAGACACACAGCTTAAATATCACATAATTTCTCTCAAAAGAGAAACTCAATTTAAAAAAAAAATTAAAGAAAATAGGGAGATAGGTCTTTCTGAAATGAAAGGGAATGAAGAGATAGAAGGAAGAGGGAGAAGGAAGGAAAGAGGAAAAATGATGATAAAAGGATTTGAGATGTGTTATGTATGTGTACCAACTCCATACAAGGAATATAAACATGTTGTACTGCAAACATACACTAATAATTTTTTTATTTAGTTTTTCAGGTAGAGTAGCAATAGAGGGCAGAAGAGAGACACTGAATGAGGAGGCAGGAAGCTCGTTGGAATGGACACTGTTTACCTATATTCCTTCCCTTTTCTGACAATGGCTTCATATCTATGTTGTTTGTCAAATTAGTCTTCTACTTTTGTTAGTTTTGCTATGGCTACGATCATAAGACCTGCTTTCTTACTCTTAGTGCATAGTTCCAGCAGGGCTTATTGGATCCTTTCCCTGACATTTCACCCTGAAGCCTGAAAAAAAGATTTTCTTTTTTTATTCTTTGGTTTTTCAATATGCAACTTAGATTTGTTAGTGTGGAGATAAGGGATTTCCAGGGACTTTTGACTTTGTGTACTAAGAAATCTATCTAGGACGTCTGTAGTCTTGATTAAATAAACCAACAAATCAGTTCCAAAGTATCTCAGCTGCAGCTTAACTTCATGTTGCTAAAGAGAAAGGTTTCAGGGAATGAGAACTTGTGTTTGTGAAAAATACTTGAGTGGGCATCTGACTGTGAAAAAATAAATTTAAAATCATTTAAAAGCTGTTCTTTATTGTGACCAGAGCCACAGTCTTGTATAAGTTTAAATAATTTGATATTTAAACTGAAGGGGTTTCTCTGTTCTTCAGTGGAAAAAAAAGTTGAGGTCCTAAAAGCAACGAGACCCTGCAAAGAGACTGTAACTAGTGGATCCTACAAGCTGACCACAGCCCAGCAGCTGGCCACTAGAGGACACTTCTGTAGAGTTCACTAACTTATATTCAGCATTACCTACAGTTTTACCTCCTGTTTCATAGGGCTGCTATTAACAAGATGCCACAAATTGGGTGATTTAAATAACAGAGATATATTTTCTGTTAAAAGCCAGAAGTCTGAAATCACAGTGTCTTTCTTACTGAGGGTAGAGAGGAAAACTCTTAGCCTGCCTCTTTAAGACACAAACCAGGGCATTTATTTATTTATTTATTTATTTATTTATTTATTTATTCATTTATTTTTTAAGAAAACCAAGAATCAGAATCAAGTCATGGTGTAAAGCAAGATTAGGGCAATGGAGACATAGAACACTTACTGATCCTCAGAGAACAATAGGATATCTATAGAGCTTGGGTCTTAAGTGACTTTTTCATCATTATTTTTATTTTAACTATTAGTGAATACTAATCATACAGATTGGCGGGTTTGACCATGACATTTCTATATATCCATATATCATGCTTTGATCATATTAGCCCTCCTACTACCTTTTCTAACCTTCCCCTTACCTGTCTTGTTAAGGATGTTGAAGTTGAAAAATAGTTTTATATTTAAAGGTTATAAGCTGGGCCAGAGAAGATAGTACAGTGGCTTAAGTTCCTGCCTGGCAAACTCAAGGTCGAGTTCAACCCCTGGTAATACATATATATATAGTGTGGTGGAACATCTCTACAATTCCTGCACTCTGAGAGGGTGAGGAAAGGAGAGCACAAGTTCACACCCACCCACCCTAAATAATTTAATGACTTCAAATGACCCTGTCTCAA
This sequence comes from Octodon degus, assembly GCF_000260255.1. Taxonomy (NCBI): domain Eukaryota; kingdom Metazoa; phylum Chordata; class Mammalia; order Rodentia; family Octodontidae; genus Octodon; species Octodon degus. The sequence continues at coordinate 5,634,022 of NW_004524654.1, forward strand.
AAGATATGGGGCTGGAGATACAGTTCAGTACAAAGGCCCTAGTACCACAAAGTAAACCAACAAATAAATAAATATGTATAAATTGTTTATCCTCTAGGATAGAAACTAGAATTCACTTTTAGGATACACACTTTAGGCAGGCATTTTTGGTGGACAGTTTTAACAAAGCAGATGTAAAATAGACTTTGTCTTGCACAAATGGAGAGCTTCTAGCTGCTGTACATGGTATACTTCCCTCTATTGAACTTACACTACCTGATAGGCTTTGCTGAGCATTTCATTGTCTGCCCACATGCTGAATATAAGTTGTAAAAGGCAGTAACACAACTGTGTTTATTGCCTATATTTAGCATAGTGGACAGTAGTAGACGCTCTGGAAATTGTTTTTGATGTTATTCTTGCTTAAGTCATTTTTTTTTTAAAGTCAGCTTTTGAACCTGACTTTTTCCTCTCAGTCTTTGCCCTAGGCCTAGTAACTGGCTCCTGAGTTGTTTCTGGCACCAAATGTTCTTAGCTTTTGATACACCTGTCAATGTATCTCTTTGGCTTTGACTGATTTCTGGCTTCCAGTCAGGTTCCACAGACCATTCAGCCCTCGAGAATCCCAAACATTTATCCTTGGGGCTTCCTGGCGCTAGTGCCATTGCTCTCCGTGGAACTCAAGAATCTTTGCAGTTCTGTTACTTCCAAGTTCATACCTCAGCTTACATTTTGGGCTAACCAAGCCTGACCCACTGTAGAGTTTTGGGTCTAGGGAAGGAAGACAACCATGTCATGACCTCAATTTTCAGTGGAGCTGAGGAAGTAGATTGTTAGGACAAGACTTGTAATATTAATGCACAATGGCCAAAGGTATCCCAAGAGATCTTCCTTTTATTTCAGAATTGGCAAGGAGAACTTAAATAGTTGAGGGAAAAAAGTATGAAATACCAACGCTTTAAGTTCAAAGAAATGGGAGCTAGCCAGTTTCTTACAAAACTTTCTAAGAGTTTCTTTTCAGCAAATCTAACATAACAATCCCATCCTCCACTGGATTAATTTGTATAAAAGGGTCAGAAACCTAATTTCTGAGGACATATCCTACCAAGTCACTTGCACGATGTAAACTGATGTGTATACAAGGTTATATGGAGTTGATTAAAATCTGGGTAAGTAAATTACTGTACACACATACAGTGAAATACTATACCTGTAAAGAACCAATGAGACAGTGATGTACTGATAGGAAACAGTTTTGAGACTTAATTTCAAAAAAAATATTTTCCAACATCATGTATATAAATAGCATGTTGTGTTAAAAGTTGTAAAACAAGAACATACATTAATTTTGCTTCCATATGTATCGAGAATCTCTCAAAGGATGCACAGCACAGATAAAAGTGGTTACCTAAGAGCAAGGAAAGGTGTGTGAGAGCAGATAGAGGACAAACTTAGTGTTGATGCATACTTTTCAGTTCTATTTTGAAGTGTGAATATATTTCACATTTCAAAAATTAATCCACCTTAAAATTGGGAATAAGAAAATTGCCACGTACTAACACTGAAAAATCTCCAAGGCATTATTAAATGACAAAAGAGTAGGAGAATGTGTAGCATCTAATTTATGTAAACATATGTGGTGGTGGTTAATTGATAGTCAACCTGAAGGGGAGCGCCCAGCTAAATTGAGTCAGCATGGTTCTGGGGATTGAAGGCCCACTTAGGGAAGCTTGCTGTTGGAACTGTATAAAAGGAGAAAGGGAGGGAAGGATTTCAGCTGATCTTCCTTGGAAGAGCTTCGTTCTGGCTGCTTTTCTTTGGAGAGGCTTCAGCTGTTCTCTTGGGCTGAGCTCCTGTCTGTGCCTTCGCCAAGGATAGCTGCTGTTCTCTTTGGAGGTGCTCTGGTCTTCGCCTTCATCTTGAGTGTTATATCCTGGCTTTGAGAGCAGGTTCTACAGCTTCCAACACCGGCCTTCCAGTTCCACTGGTATAGACTCTCTAGGCTCCAGCATCAGCCTTTGAGCTTTCCCACACAGACCCTTAAGTCTTTCATCACAGATTCCTCAGCCTCCTGATACAGACTCCAAAGCCCGTATTTGCCGTGGGCTCCAAGCCTTCAGATTTTGGCTTATGGGCACATCTCCTGCACTCTCCTACATTTGGCTCTGTGGGCAGATAGTGTAAGCATCTTGTAAACTTGTGTCCTGCATTAAATCAGACTATCTTGCAAATACTGATTACGACAACACATATACATGTGTATTTGTAGTGTGTATATGTGTATGTATGTTATTTTTAATAATAAAATTTCTTTGGCAGAAGACCCAGTAACATCTTTGCCCATCTAGACTCATGGTTGTATTTTAAGTAGAAAGAAGGAATTTTAATTCATCTGTCCCCAGCAGCCTCTTTTCTGTTTCTGCTTGTACTCTTAGACTCAATCTTTATTTTCTTTCTGTTTCATTTTAGGTAGTTTCTTTCACTTCATCTTCAAGTATACTGATCCTTACCTTTACAATAGCTACTTTTAATTTTTTCAGTGACTTTTTTATTTTCAACATATTTTCTCTAAAAAAATGCCTTTTTTTTCCCCCAAGGCTTTCATGCTTTTCACTGATCACATTATGTTCACACATTCTTTTAAACTGCTGAAGATATTTATATTATTTCTCATAGTTGTTTTAAGTTTCTCATCTAAATCTATCCTTTGTCATTTCTAGGTCTGCTTTTAATTACCTGATTTTTTCTTCTGCATTATGGATCACATTTTCTTGTGTCTTCACGTGCCTAGTAATTTTTATTGGATGTTGGACTTTAATCTCCTACTACCAAGTGCTGAATAGTATAGATTTCTTTAAAATCGTTGGACTTTGTTTTGGCAGGAAGTTCTTCACAAATTTGCTTTTCCCAGGCCTGCTTTTAAGTTTTTGTTGTTGTTGTTGTTTTAGAATATGCTTTTCCCTCTAGACCTAGACTGGATTGGTCCCATTACTAAAATTTAACCTACGTGAGGTCTACTGAATTCTTCATGAGTCTCGCCACTGTAACTTGTGGGAACCAGATTCTGTTTGAATTCTGTGTGAGCTTTGGGCACTTTTTGGCTTACATTCCCCCAGGAATTATTTATTCCTGGTTCTTTGTCTAGCCTCATGGAGTTTTACTCTCTGTAAACACAAGTTAACGGTCAGCTACAGTCTCAAAAAGATTTTTCTGAGCAGATTTCTGCATCCCTTTCCTGTAAATATTTCTCTATCCATTATTTATGATCTCTATGTCTACTCTACAGAACTGCTAGTCTCCATTTGGGTTCGCCTTTCCTGAACAACTTTCAAAAACCTGCCTTTAGGAGGAAAACCAGAGCAAGCATAGGGTTCATCTTACTTATTCTGTTCTCTTGGACATTGTAGTGCTATATTAATCAGTATCTGAGAAATGGTTGTCTCAGTTTTTTCTATTCATCTAGGTTTTTTGGGGTGTAGTAAAAGAGAGTACAGACCTAGAGTGGCTCTTTCAAGGGTGCTAGTCTTACATTGAGCTTACATTCAAGTTTCCTCTCATGGATTATACCTATATGTATAGTCTATTTTTTGGGTTGAGAAAAAATAGGACCATGATAGCTGACACTGAATCACACTTAAGTTTTCTAACCAGGTAGTAAGAGGAGTTTAGCTTATAGTAAATTTAACAAAATTTATCTTTAAAATCAACTACATTCCGCCTCCAAATATTTTATCTTTAGGTTCCTACCATCTCTATTCTTCTATGTAAATCTTTTTCTCAAAAAGTCTAAAATGTTTCAAAAGTGATCAAGTCTTAGTGGAAGGAAATGAAACCCTAGAGCTGATAAATTTAAGCAGATGGTGGAAACTTTGAGGCAGTCAGGAGAGCCATCTGGTGGGATATTTCCACATAGTTGCCTACTTATATTACCAAGAAGTAGTGCTGATGTCAAGCAAGTTAATTCCTTCCTCATCTTGTCAGATAAAAACACACCTTTGGATGAATTGAAAGCTTTAGTTTTTCTCAGTAGAAGTTCAAGTACTTGAATTTCACAAGGATTTGTGAATTGCATAAGTCTTGTCTTGTGACCTATCTTCATGAAGAGCTTGTGGCATCCAAGTTTCTGAACACCATTGTATAAAGCTCTGGGGGGATGAGAGAGGAGAGAGAGAGAGAGAGAGAGAGAGAGAGAGAGCAAGAGACTACTGTTCTGTTCTTGCCAGAAGTTCACTGAAGCAACTCTGCAAATGTCAGGCCAGTGTCCATGTGGGAGTAATCAGGAACACTTGCGCCATTCAGTATTGCATTATCTGAACAAATAGTCCTTTAGAACTGCAGCATTTAGCTCACTGATTGAACCAGACTGTGGGTTTAAATTATCTTGTTCTCCATATGGAACCAAGGCTTAAATTAGGCAGTTTGTCTCCAGGCAAGTTATAGCTTCAGGAACACATGGCCAGATAATAAGTGTGTGAAAATCAGCCTGATATAAGCCATTTGCTTACTGAAATCTTATCCATTCTTCAAGGCTAAGCTTAAATACCACTTCCTGTGGAAAACTGTGATGACTGGTTTTAAGTGTCAACCGGGGTAGGGATTGGTACTGAGTTATTTAAGGAAGCACTAATCCAGATGTTGTGAAGGTATTTTTGTAGATGTGGTTAACATCTATGATCGGCAGACTTCCAATAAATTTTATCCTCAATAATTCCCATAGGATTCATCAAATCACTTAAAGGAAAAAATTGAGGTTTACAGAAGAAGAAATTCTGTCTCAAGCTTGCTGCATTAACTCCTGCTTGAGTTTCCTGCCTGCCTGCTTGCCTGCCCTATAGATTTCAGACTTGCCAGCCTCCACACTGCATGAGCCAATTTCCTAAAATAAGTCTGTCTGTACATGTATACATATATGTGTAGATATATGGATTCATGTATATATTCCCCTTTGGCAAACCCTGAGGGAGGCAAAATCCTTTTCTGACATCTCTAGCCCAAAGTGATTTCCCTTTCTTCTGCCTCAGCACTTAGCATGCACTACCTTTATTTCTACGATTTCATGTCTTCTATCCTCAAATATTTATGGCATGTTTTTAACACACCCTTGGTTGTCAAAGGACAAACTAAGTTGCTATAATTAAGAGGCTCAAAAGTACAGTGGCTTAAAAAAATAAATTTGTCTCTCAACATTTGAGATGGTGCGAAGTCCAGACTAACAGGGTGGTTTTGCTCCACATGGTCAGAAAGCAAGCCAGGATCCAAGTTGTTGTGTTATCACCTTCAAAAGTGTTGTCTTCATACGATGAGAGTCACAAGTTTGTCTCTATGTAGTTGAGGGAGACAAATTTCTAAGGCTCTGCTACATCCATGCTCACTGAACTACTGCCAGTTCTCCATAATACACCTTTCAATGCATGTGGCAAGACACCTGGCAAAGTCCTTGAAAAGTACTGATATTGCTTCATCTTCCACCAACAATACTGCAATTGTTATCATTTATCTTTCCACCCCAGAATTTGCCAACCCCAATGCACTGCACATATCATTGCATATGAACTATGATTCCTAGTTTTTCCTCTCATTCTCAAACACCATGGAGCAGCAGGTTTATTCCAAGGAAAATTGTTGATAGTTACTAAGAAGAACCTTTAGGAAATCCTCAGACCAGTGAAGGATCAGCACGATAAATAAAAGCACTAAATCAGAGTCCTTCCCATGTCACCTTCTTGCTATTTCAGTCATAGCAGCATCAAACCTTGTCATTTTCTTTATTTTCCAGTCTTCTCCCTAAAAGCCAAGCAAGATAGACATAGAAGTCATGTAAATTAAGGATAGGGGACAATGGCAAACAGTAGTTTTATGAATTTTTTTTTTTTTTTTTTTTGTACTAGGAATTGAACTCAGGACTTTGTGCTTGCCAGGTAGACACTTATGCTGCTGAGCTATATCCCTGGTCTGCAACTGTTTTTATTTTTTATTTATTTATTTATTTATTTATTTTAAGGAAGGGTCTACAGGGTATTCAGGGTCTCACTACTACATCGGACTCATAGTGATTGTCCTGTTTACAGCCTCCCAAGAGCTGGGATAACAGGCTTGCGCCACCACTCCCAGTCTCAATTGCTGTCTCTGCTCTCCCAGGGGTGGGGCCTGCACAGCAGGCCTGGAGATCAAACCTTTGGCCCTTGTGCCTGCTTGTAGACACTTTAATCCGCTGAGCTATTTTGACAGCCCTCCCAACAGTTTTAAATTTGCTGGAAACGGTAAATCTTGAAGAGGTGAAAAGAGATATCTCTCTTACTCAAAATGATTTTCGGTGGAATAAAGCTATTCCTTAAATTTTCCGTTCCTTAAGGCAGAGATTCTCAAAATATGTTCGGCCACTGACAGCAGCATAAGTATCATGGGAGAACTTTTAAAACATAATTTTTTAAAAAAATTTTATGTATTTTGTACAAGGTCTTACTATTCAGCTTGGACTTGTAGCAATCCTGCTGTTTCATCCTCCCCAGTGCTGAGATTATAGGCAGGCACCTTCATGCCCGGTTTCTAGGACAGAAATTCTTGAGCCTTGATACAGGCCTACTGAATCATAAGCTCAGTTAGAAGCAAGTGTTCTAACAAGTCCTCCAAGGCACTGGCCCAAGCTGAGCCTGAGCAAATCTGAGACCCCCTTGAGGGAAGGTCTCAGAGACAGCATCCCAACTGGTTATCCTAATGCCTCTTCCCAGGTTTGTAGAAGCCACTTCTCCTTCTGCATTTGTAGTTTTCAAGAAAATGAATACTGAATTCTCTCTGGATCACCTCGGCTGGGATCCTCTCTTTCCCTCTCTCATTCCCCTTGATTATCATTCCTGAGCTCATTTCTGACTGGGCCTGGCCCACATCTTCCATGTTTGTTTGTCTGATCTCTTTGTTTCGTGAAGCAACCTCTTCCCTGGACCTTGTCTCTGTCACCTTTCCTCCCAATTCTGCATTATTTATCATTTTAGCTCTACCCTATACCTTCTAGAAAAGGAATCCAGAGGCCAAAATAATCCCTGTTTTCCCCCTTAAAATCACTAGGCTACCTTTTAGAGAAATGACATTTGCCCAGCGATGAACATAAAAGCAAATGGCAAATAGTTCTGTAAAAAAGTTTGGCAATTCCTCAGAAAATCAAATAGAATTGTCATGTGACCCAACAATTCCACACCTAAGTATATTTACACAAAATAGTTTACAAATGTATTAGCTTATAAACACTTTTACATAGAGATTCATAGCAGCAGTCATCATAACACATAAAAGGTGGGAAAAATCTAACTGTCCAGCAACTGATGAGCAAATAAGATGTGACATAAGAATAATGGAATATTAGCCCCAAAATGAGGTACTATTACATCTTATAACGTGGAAGTCTTGAAAACAAATGCAAAATGAAAGAAATTGGACACAAAAGATCACATATTATAAGGTCCCATTATAAAGTAATATCCAAAATAGACAAATCTATAAATGCATAAATAAACTAGTAATTGCCAATGGATGAGGAAGGAGAGAATAGGAACTAATTACTAATAAGTACAGGTTTTCTTTTAGGGGTTAATGAAAATGTTCCAGAATTAGTTAATGATGATAGCTGTAAAATATAGTACATACATCAAAGTGTATACCTTAAAATGGTAAATTTATGTTCTATGAAATAGATCTTAGTTTTTAAAAATGCTATAAGAGAAAAACTTGTAAGTAGTATTTGGATGCCAAACACCAACTAGTTTCTAGCAATTGCCAAACAGCAATCTCTATTAAAATAACTTGAGATTTTTAGTTGACCGTAGCTTAAATGAAACAACTTTTCAATCTTACTGCTAAGAAAGCTAATGTAATTTTGCTTTCTATTGAAACCATTCTAATTAAAGGGGAGTATGATCATTTTTTCTGTTATGTTAATCAGAATAGACCATGTCTAGGGTCTTGGGTTTAATTCAGGAATTTAAGACAAAATTAAGCAATAAAAAGAGAGAAAGTGGGTTGGGGAGATGGCTCAGTGGTGTAAGTGCCTGCCTGGCAAGCGCAAGGACTGGGTTCAATCCCTGGTACTGCATGCTATGACAGTCACCGAAACCAGGCATGGTGGTGCACATCTGTAATCTCAGTGCTGGGGAGGCTGAAACAGGAAGATCACTAAGAGTTCACTAAGAGACCCTGTACCAAATAAATAAATGTTAAAAAAGAGAGAAAGTACAACTCAACACAACAAATAAATCTCAAAAGTTTTATGTTAGTGAAAGAAGCTAAAAAAAAAAAAAAGAAAGAAAGAAAGAAAGAAGCTACACAAAAAGCTGCATATTTTTTATTGCATTTATACAACATTCCAGAAAAGAAAGCTATAGAGTCAGAATTGAGAATGGTGGTCGCAGGTTGTTGAATGATGTGATTGACTGGGAAAAGGCACAATAACAGGTGTGATGTAAAAGCCTTGATCGTGGTCAACTCACAGAAGCATATACTTTAAAGGATTAAAGGATTTGTTTTACTGTATGTAAATGATACTTCAATGAGAAAAGAATACAGAAAAATTGGTCTTTAAGGTAACCACCTAGATTGGCCAGCATTCTCAATCTCAGCAAATGACATCACTAGAAAAGCCACAAAAAATTGGGGTTAGAAAGCTGGAGCAGCCAGAATAGTGGCTTAAAGCCATGTGTAATGAGAACTTAGGAGAACAAGACTAAAGATCTATGAGGTTTTTCCCAAAATGGCAGAACAGTGAGTGCCAGAAACTTCTCCAAGTGTCTACAGTCTGGAAAATAATAGCTGGGAGAGGAATCAAAGTGAGTGGAAGTTACCCAGGATGATACAGAAACAGCCCATTACATTGCGGAGAAGAGGATGATACAGAAACAGCCCATTACATTGCAGGACCACTGCACTGACAGTAGCTGGCACACCAGCTGGGAGACAAAGCAAAACTAAATTTTTTTTTTTATGTCAGATGGGTAATGTGCCCACGTTGTAACAAGGTTTGAGGGAGGCACATCTCATGCATTGGATGACATGAGCACCCAATCATCACGTTTATGAACCTAAGGATCGCTGAAATATTTTTGCTCCTGATCCAGAGAACTGCATCACGATGAACAAAATCACTTGCAGTTGGAAACAGCAGGGAGAGCTTGGGACTCTGCTTCCAGAAGAGCTTTGCACAGTTGTTGGTTGATGAGTAACTTTGGTACCAGTGCCCGCAGCTACAGTCCCACAGTGGCAAGGATGCCACTGTAGGGAAAGGCTGAGTATTTGAATCCAGGTCCCAGCTCCTTGGCTGCCTCACACTGCCAAACTCTCACAGTGGGTATGGGAAAGACAATCATGGAAGATTACTGAGAGTTAGAGAGTAGAGTAGGGAGAGTCTGGCTGAGAGGCAGGGCCTGGTGAAATGCGGACTTGGCTCCTGCCATCACAGGCCAGGTTCAACTTGAATTCCAAAGGATCAGAAGCCCACCTGAGTGTCCTGTTCTCACTGTATCAGCTCTCTTCACCCAGCGCCATTCTAGGGGTAGACTGCCACCTTAGACTTTCCAACATGAACGGAGACATGTCCTGGCTTGAGCTCTGGAATCCTAGGCTGAGGAAAGAGCTCTACACCCAGAACAATAGAAAACTTTCTTTTATTATTCTTTATTGATTGCATCATTGTTTCATTTTTATTTTACTTTTAATTTTTTTTAATTCTTTGCTTGTTTTCCTCTTTGTGTACACTTTTCTGCACACTTTCACTCTATTATTTTATAATTTTTTTCCTTTATGAGCATCTCTATATATGTGTGCTTCTCTTCCTTTTGCCTTTTTTTCTCCCAACATAATTTGTAGAGGTTAAAGGCACTCTCCCTGTCACTTTGTATCCTGTCTGCTTTTATCCATATCTTTTTGCCTGACTTCTTTCTCCTGTGTCTTATTCATTCTCAGTTTTACTCTCTCCCTTTTCATTTGTCTTCCTTTAAATTTTTGCTAATATTAATATATGGAATCATCTTTCATCCCCATTTTTCTTTTTTTAATTGTTATTTTATTTTATTTTATTTTTGTGGAACTGGGGATTGAACTCAGGCCCTTGCGCTTGCCAGGGAAGCACTTATTCCACTGAGCCATCATCCCCATTTTTCACTACTAAATTTTTTACCCAATTTTCCCTATTATCACATTCTAGATATGCAACTTAACTGCCAAAAGAAGTAGATGACCCCAATCCATGCCATGACACTAATATGTCAGCAGAATACCTCAAAGCACATACATGCCTGTGGAGATAGTGCAGATTCTAGGATCTCGGGGCTGACCAGAATTCATCAAAAATAACCTATTAAAATATTAAAATACTATGGCTACATGGCCTATGAGCAATTTTTCTCATTGTTTATAAT
>NW_004524654.1:5644625-5682343 GCF_000260255.1 Octodon degus
GAACCGGGGATTAAACTCAGACCCTTGTGCTTGCCAAGGAAGTGCTTATTCTACTGAGCCATCTCTTCTTCACTTATTTAGTAATGCAAAGTTGTGTCTTTTATGGTTTGTTGCATCTCTTAGGTTGTTATTTTGTGCATATGTCCTTTCATGGGCAAAGACTTAATAGATGTCTAGGCTCACTCCCTGTCTCAAACCCTCTATTTAATTTCTTCACCTCAAATCTTCAAGACAATTTTGCTAACATACTTCTTTTTCTTTTTCTACACATGAACACACTTCCCCCAAGCTTTTAGCCTTCCCATACTTAGCTCCCTCACAGTCACTCTACTCTTCTCTGTTATTACTCAATCCTCCCATCCCAAACTTTTGGCACTTCCATATCTAGCTTATTGTGCTCCCATCAGCAAATACTGACAAACACATAGTTTTACTCAATCACAAAGTAACCTCCTTTCTCCCTTATTTCACCCTTGCTTCCACAAAATTTCCTCTGAAAACTCAATACAAACTGTTCAACTCAACTAAAAGTACAACAATAAAATCAGACCCCGCGTGAAACTTTTTTTCTCAGCTACCACTGTTCCCCCCTTCAAGTTCTCCCTCAGTATCTAACACTCTTCATTCAACTAGCTCACATTCTCCACACCCCACCTCACCTACCTCATTGCAGAATAACCACAAATAACAAACTGTCATAGTGTACATAGAGAAGTGGAAAGAGTGTAACTGCAAGAATTATCATATAGAAGTACCGGAAGATTGATTCTTTGGCTATTAAAGCCAGAAGGAATTATTCTGGCAAGACATAGGGACAGAGTAAACAATTCATTTAAAGTAAAAAACAGAAGTAGGGCCAGCCAGAAAGCTCAGCGGATTAAATTACCTTCTTAGGCAGAAGCAGGGAACAGTTCAATCCCTGTGACATGCCAGCTTTGCCCCTGGGGGCCCTGAGACTGTGATTGAGACTGGGTGTGTTGGTGCATGCCTGTAATCCCAGCACTTGGAAGACTGAAAACAGGAGAATCACTAACAGTTCCATCTGTGTAGTAAGACCTTGTAGACCCTGTACTAAATACATAAAAATAAATAAATAGATAACAATTTTGTGCTGGCCTGATAGCTCAGTGGATTAAAACACCTGCGTAGACAGAGAGAATGGGACACATTCAATCCCAAGCATACTGTGCCAGCCCTCACCCTCCAGGGTGCTCTGAGACTGCCATTGACCAGGCATGGTGGTGCATGACTGCAATCCTAGCACTTGGGAGGCTGAAAACAGGAGGATCACTACACATCCAATCTGTGTAGTAAGACCCTGTACTAAATACATTGAGAGAGAGAGAGAGAGAGAGAGAGAGAGAGAGAGAGAGAGAGCTAGACTTTCCCATTGCCAGAGGCTGCCAAAAGAAGTAGATGACCCCAATCCATGCCATGACACTAATATGTCAGCAGAATACCTCAAAGCACATACATGCCTGTGGAGATAGTGCAGATTCTAGGATCTCGGGGCTGACCAGAATTCATCAAAAATAACCTGGCAAACTATTGTTGGGAGGAGAACTATATTGAATAATAGATAAGTAAAAATAAAACATTGAGCCTGGTTAATTGCTGTACAAGAGGCAGACATGATATCTTATTTACAAACACTATTAGAACAAATCCCTCTATTCATTAAGAGAATGTACCTATATATCTATCCTAACCATTTTGAATACACAGATACAAAATGAACATTCATCTGTATCCCATTTTTTGTTTAGTTCCATTATTTGAATATTATAGGTGTGTTTACTCAGCAAAATATACTAAAAGAGTCCAGTAGTCCATAATAGAATTGGGTCTTCTGCTTCACTGGCAATGTCCGAAATTGTTGACCTGAGTCCCCTACAGCTGAACATAACACCATGGCTTTACTTCTTATACTTTGCTTTTATACTTTTCTGCTGGATGGTTAAGACCAAAATAAAGCAGGACCTATGCAACAAGAGTTGTAGCTTTTGGATCTGATAAGGTCAGTGAAATCCCCTCAGGATTTATCCTGAGATCCTGTACCTCAGATTGTAGAACCTTTGTGAGTGTCAGCCATGTGGATGAGTCATGGCCATTGCTTGGCCAAAGTGCTCTCTGTGAAAGCCTGAGAGAATGTTTTCTCTCCATGTGACTCTCCTTAGGCACATTCTACATCATTGATCACTTTCCTCTTTGGCCCCATAATCTCCTTGATCAGAAAATTTGGGACACTACCGAGTTACATGACATTACAGTACAAGTTCTCATAAGTCCTGAGTCTTAATTGACCTTGGAAGGCTAGGGTCAAAATGTTGGCTTTCCTTGTGGCCCTCCTTTTTCTCTAATTTTGGTCTGCAAAATTAGGTTGTTAACGCTCCAGAAGAGAAGTTTATTGTTATTACCATACAACCTAGGCTGTTAAGCTGAAACTCACTATCTGTCTACATATCAAACATCTTAGGCATAACATGGAACAGGGATTTTTCATCAAGTATTGATATATTGAACTTTAAGTCCCTACAGAATATGATGAAAAAACATTTAAAAATTAGAATATATTTTAAAAATAGGCATAAAGAATTATATAATTCTTATGTTTACATGTAAGTCCAAAAATTTAACCATATACAACTTTGAAGCAGGACAATTCCACAACATTCCTTTTCCTGTCCCTGCCTTCATTCACCACCCTCTTCTTTTTGAACAATCATCTATCCCATAGACAGCACAACAGAAACTGGCATGTCATGATAAGCAGCTTGTATTCAGAAGACCAGAATGACAGGCACTCCAAGCATGAACCTACTATTACTAATTGCCATCTTCAGTGCAGTTGCTTAGTTCACAACTGAGTACTTTTCATATCTTATATAAATAGGATCATGCATTATTCTTCCTTCTATGAAAGGCTTACTTTTCTTACAGAATGTCTTCAAGAATCACTCATGTTGCCATATATGGGGTTTGGTTTCTGGAACCTAGAGTGGGATCAAGATTTGAGGTCATGAAACAGAGAAGCACAGGCATATTCTAGGGAACTCTCAGACCTGGGAATCAATAACGCAGACCCAGGCTCCCATCCAACAGGAACTAGAGAGAAAGACAAATCCTGCTGCAACTGGAATTGGAAAAGTGGAAGAGGTTCAAGGGGAAATCAGAGGGAAAAGGAAACATCAGGTAGGGATGTAGTGTGCCAGTCTCCTAAGCAGCTTTGCCAGGGTTAAGGAAAAAGTTGTTACAGGGATCAAATCTGTTGAGTTACTCAGAAGACTTTCTCAAATAAGATTTTCACAAGAGGTACTGATATGTGGTAGAAAGTGTTTTTGTATCCTCCTGGCAAATACATCCAGTGGAGAGTGGGTTTTGATAGCCTATTGGTGAGGAGAGCATGGAGCTATGTTCTTCAGATATCCTGTTGAAGGACCCCTTTGTGGACAACACAGCTGACCAGAGGCCTCCAGTTGCTCCCCTTCCATGTCTGAGACTAAATTCCAGTGCAGAACTTTACTTCACTGTTGTGCTCAGTGGGGTTTCCTTTAATGAGAACTTTTACTACAAGGCAGTCCATTAGTCTAGCCAAAACTTTCTCAGAACTTCATTGTATTTAAGGATCTTTTTACCCAGTCTTCTTCCCCTCTCTTTATCCTCTATATATGTCTGATATACTCATGATCTGAAGATAATTTATGCTACTCCGTCACACTTTAACATTTACAGATATTTCATGAATAACTCTTTTGCACATCTAATCCCATCTTTACCTTTACTTAGAGAATTTAATGTAGTACATTTGTCTAAATAGATTTAGTGCCTTAACATCGGCTCACAAACCTATTCCACCCCACCAGTGTACATGTGTATACATACACATGCACCAAGCAATAGCTATGTGCCAGGTTGTTGAGTTAATTAATTCACATTCACTATCTTATTTAATTCCTGCAAAGAAATATATAGTTCAAAAATTGTTAAAATCATAATTTTTGATTATGCATCTTTTGCTATAATAAAAGAAATTAGAAAAATCTTGATCTTTCAAGAAAATAAAATAGTCTTTGTTCAGAAGACTATATATTTGGTCAGCTTATTTAAATGAGAAGATATTATAGGCCACATACTTTCTATACCAAATATATAAGTTCCAAAATATGTATTTATATGGCCAAATTTATGTAGAAATTACAAGCTCATGAAGTAATATTTCTCAGAAAAACAAAACTGAGGATGTAAACTTTGGCTGAACTCAATCTTTCTTTTGTGCATCCAAGATGTACTGTAAAAGAATTCATATTTCTGACATATCTACCAATAAAGTGGAGAATGAGCAGGACAAATGAGGTTTCTCTGTTTCTCCAAATGGGCTTCTCAGTCCTTGTTCAGCACTTAGTCTGTGTGTTTTTGTCTCTACAGAAGAAAAGCAGGTAAAAAAAACTGTCAGTGATCTATCAGTTATTATTTGTTAACTTTTGAAGCTACTGTCACTGACAGATAAAAGGAGCTGATTTTTTAGTAATAAATGATGTTAACTCTAGTACTAGAAGTACATGAAATGCTAAGATTGTGAAGGAATTAACAACAGACAGTTTCTATATTCTTAGCAAAAACAAGTGTTGACATAGTGAAGTTGCTGAATTTCATTCATTTTATACAGAAGCCCTTCCCTCAAATCTGAACTGAGGCCCTCCCTGGGGACCATGGTGTCTCAGAGGGCCAGCGAGCAAGCCTATCACACGTGGCCTTTGGTCAGGGGCCATGGACACCTTCATCTGCTTCTCCAACCAGAACTGGGGCCAGCACCAATTCTTCAGAGCCACTCAATATACCTGCATGCTGCTTAGGTATTTCTTAGAGCCCAAAGCTGGCCAAGATATGTTAATGAAGCTCAAGAAAATGGAGACCAGTGTGATCACTGGCTGTAAATGGTTCTGGCTAGGCCATGTGGTCCGTGCTGTCCAGGTGACTGAACAAAGCACCCACGCCACTGACCTGGTGCCCCGGTTATGTCTGACATTAGCTGACCTGAACTGCGTGGTTTATTTCATCTGTGACAATATTGTCTGGGTGAAGAACATTCGTCTTGCCTCTGGCATGAGCAAAGAGAAGTGGTAGATGTGGGTTGCCTGCCACTACTACTACTTTTTCCTGCTGAGCCTGGTCAGGGACCTGTAGGAAATCTCCCTGCAGATGACCTGAATGATGCACAAAAGGGCAAAGGGAGGGAAATCAACATCTGGGGATCCTCTTGGGCACAGTGTGGTCAATGGGGAGACAGAATGATTGTAGTTTTTTCTTCTCTTATTCTGATCCCTGAAGTGACAGCCTCTTTTGTTTCTGGACACAGTGAAGAACTTCTGTGACATCCTGATCCCTTTGGACCAGCTGGGGATCTACAAGTCCAATGCTGGCATCATTGGGCCAGAGGTCTCATGTCCTCATGGCAGGCATCATCACTGGGGCATAACCTCACATGAAATTAAAGATCTGCTGGGGCGGCTGCACGCTGAGCTCCAGGGCCTGTTTTCAAGGCGATGTCTCAGTGGGGCAGAGTTGGCATTAGTCACAAACCATTTCATACTGTGATAAAGTTTTTGTGCATGTGAGCATTTTGAAGCCTATTACGTGAGCAGAGGTGAAGCCAAGAATAGAGCATGATGTGTTTAGAAAATGCTAACTCTGAATATTTTTCTTTCATGTAACATTTCCTCAGTATCTCTCTTGCATAGTAGGTGTTGAGTATCTAAGGGATCAATAAAAATTGAAAAAGACCTAATCAAGCTAATAAGTGAACACTAATGTGTAGTATGGCTTAGGTGATATGGATCATTGGTTTCTTGTGCACCCAGCAGTGGGATCCTACCAGTAGTGGCCCCTTTCCTTCCTGCTCAGTTATTACCCCTCCCTCGTGGATGTTGGAGGAGGGTGGGGGTGAGCTGGGTTGGAGCCCTTCCCACTGGCCCTGACCACCTCTGCATGTTGTCATTGCTTTGTCCGGAAGTAGAGTCTGAACTTAGGTACCTTCATGATGTAGAGGTGTCTGGGCAGAAGTCTCATTGGTGCAGCAGGCACACATCAGAAATAGGTGAAAGGGATTTGAGGTGAAAGCAGGTGGAAGGTCAGGACAGTGCCTGTTGTGTAGCATGTGACAAATAAGGAAATGACCCTGGAAGACAAACAAAACTGGGATTAGCACCTCCTTTCCTGACTCTCTTAATAGTGAGGCTTTAGAATCCTGACCTTTTGCCTCTTAGCTCCCCAACTTTGGAACTCTTGTCAGGGTTTATATTCCATTGTACAAAAAGTTAAACCATCTAGATTTATGCAGATTGTTTTTACTTAAAGCCATGTACAAATTTTGGTATTCCAAATTTTCAAGAAAATTTATGCAGCTAATAATTTCATGAGGGCTGGTCAATTAGCTCAGTGGACTAAAGGGCCTGCTTAGGCAAATTCAGGGACTGGGGTTCGATTCCCAGCACACTGTGTTGGCCCCAGCCTTGGGAGGCTGAAAAGAGGAGGATCACTACAAGTCTGATTTGTGTAGTGAGACCCTGTAGAACCTGTATTAAATACATTAAAAAAAAAAAACAGAAGAAGTAAATACTAGCACTAGACATAGAAAGCTGAAAATCATTCATGGGGATGTAACATCCTACTGAAAAATCCCCGTATGAACCATAAACTTTCACTTTTCTTTTTTCGCTTTGCTTTGCTTTGCTTTGCTTTGCTGTCTGTCTGTCTGTCTGTCTGTCTGTCTGTCTGTCTGTCTGTCTTTTTTTGCAGTACTAGGGCAAGTGCTTATTCTACTGAGCCATCTCCCCAGCCCCAGCTCTCACTTTTCTAGTAACCAACCTTCTGTAACTTCCCAAAAAAGGAGGTGAAAATAGTATCCATATATAATTAAAACCAAGACAGATAGATGGATAGATAGACAGACAGACAGACAGACACAGGAATATTGGGAGGCAAGGAAATAGAAGCTCTCCAAACTATTCCCAGTTTACTCAAGCAGAACAATGGTCACAATGGGAAAAAAAGAGAAAAAAACCAGGTAGCAGAAGTCTATGAAAATTTCATAAATCGGATGAAGAAGATGGATGAGTTCAAAGAGGAAACGAATCAAAAGTTCAAAGCAGTTTTACTCAATATACCCACAGTGAACTTCAGGGAAATAGATAAAAAACCAGACAACCTAACCAAAAAAAAATTTCAATGACAAATTCAATAAGGGTATGGGATATTAAAACAACTGGATAGAAATAACAGCAAGAATCAACAAATGGAGTTATATTGCACCAAAACTTCTGTATAGCAAAAGAATCAATCAGTAGAGTGAAGAGATAATCCATAGAATTGGGAAAAAAATTACCAGCTACTCCTTAGAGGACTAATATCTACAATATGAAGAACTCAAAGGATTTAAACCACCTAAAATTAAAGATTCAGTCAAGAAATGGGCAAGATGGGGCCGGGGAGATGGCTCAGTGGAATAAACGCTTCCCTGGGAAGTGCAAAAGCCTGAGTTCAATCCCCGGTTCCGAAAAAAAAAGAAATGGGCAAGAGAAATGAATGGATACTTCCCAGAAGAAATATAGTTGGTCAAGAAATATATGAAAAAAATGTGCATCTCTGGCCTTTAGAGAAATGCAAATTAAAACAATGCTAAGATTTTGTCTTACTCCAGAAATAATGGGAATCCTTAGGAAATCAAACAGTAACACATTTTGTCAGGCTGTAATGAAAAAGGAAGAGTTCTTTATTGTTGGTGGAAATGCAAGCTAGTACAACTATTAAGGAAATCAGTTTGGAAGTTTCTCAGAGAACCAGTTAGAAATCCTCCTGCTAGGTATATTCCTCAAAGAAATTAATACATCATACTATGACAATACATGCATGGCAATGTTTATAGCAGCATAGTTCATAATTTCCAAATCCTGGAAAATCATCAGCAGATGATTGAAATTGATTTTAATTCATCATTAAATTGATCATAATTTCTACATATAGTGGTTTCTGTATGTAATAGAATTCTACTCTGCTATAAAGAATTACTGATTTGATAAATATTTTAGGAAAATAGATACACCTAGAAAATATAATACTGAGTGAAATAAACCAGATACACAAGCTTAAATATCATATGATATCTCTCATTTGAGTGAGGCAAAGTATACACAAAGAGAATAATAAAGGAGACAGGGAGATGGATCACTTACAATAGGGAATGGTCCAATGGAACAAGTGCAAGGGTTGAGGAGGGAAGGGAAAATAAGTAGAATAAAGATATGCCATGTACAGGATCCTAATAACCTCAATTAATGTAACCATTATATGCCATGATATGAGCTAAGATTAATAATGACAACAAGAATGAACAATGGGATAGGGGGATTGGAAGAAGAAAAAGGAAAAGGTAAAGAAGGGAAAAGTATTTAAAATATTGTGTTTTGCACATGTACCGCCCAAGATGATTATAAACTGCATGAACTTCATATGCTGATAAAATAAAAAATAAATTAAAACAATGAAAATACTCTAAAGGACTGCATGTGTCTGACAGTTTAGCCCAAAAGGAAGCCCTAGATTTAACGTCTAGAACAAAGAAGATTTTTGATTTAAAGCCCCACCATGGTATAGTACTCTCCCATAGGGGGATGGACTGCTTTAACCAGAAGTGGGTCCAATTCCTTGAAAATATTCAACTAGCTATCACCAATTGAAAAAGTTTTGGGGAGAAATTCATTTATCAGTAAGAAGCAGGATTTTCAAATGGTAGTCAGGTCCCTCATTGCAAAAGAGCCAAAGGGGTTGTTAGAAATATAGATTACTGAGCCATTCCTAAAATTCTGATTGGCAAGACTTCAAATAGGGCCCAAGAATATAGCTTTTTTTTTTTTTTTTTTTATTTTAGGGAAGGGCCTACAGGGTGTTCAGGGTCTCACTACTAGATCGGACTTACAGTGATTTATTCTCTTGTTTACAGCCTCCCAAGAGCTGGGATTACAGGCGCATGCCACCACACCCAGTCTCAATTGCTGGCTCAGCATGCCCCAGGGTGGGGCCAGCACGGCAGGTCCAGGGATTGAACCCCAGGTCCTTGCCTCTGCTTGCAGGTATTTTAATCTGCTGAGTTATTTGGCCAGCCCAAGATTTCTATTTTTTTCTAAGCAAACTATTTATCTTGTTCTAATTACAGATTCACATGTACTTGAAAAAAAAGTAATAGGGAAATCTTTGTACTATGTACCTAGTTTTCTCTAATGGTTATGTCTTTGAAAAGTATAGAATAAATATCAATATGAAAATATTGGTACTGATATGGTCAAGAAATAAAGATATTTCCATCTAGATGGTATTACCTAGTATTATCCCTTTGTAGCTATACCCTTTTTTTCCTTCTCTAATCTACTCATACCATTGCCTCTGGATGTTTAATTTGTTCAGCACCAGTTTTTGAAAAGGCTATCTTTCCTCCATTGAATTGCTTTTGAATCTTTGTAAAAACATCAGTTTGGCATATTTGTATTGTCCATTTCTGGGTTATCTATCTTGCTGCATTTTTATATATGTGTTTACCCTCTGACTATATTACTTACTTTTAATTACCATAGTTAAATAAAGTTTAAAATCATGTTAAAAAATTCCTTCTAAAACATTCTTTTGGTCTCATTCTTTTGCTTTTCTTTATAGATTTTTAATCTTGTCTAAAGCCCATTGAGCAAGTGAGAACTTCTGTGACTCTTTCAGGACCCCCAGATCCAGCCCAGCCTAGGCCCAGCTAGTGTGTGGGAGAGCTCCCCTATACCCTCTGGGTCAGGAGCACAACAGAGGGATACCACAGGTTCATTGTTGTGCTGGAGGGGCACAACAGGTTCATTTCCATGGGCTGCAGCAGGAAGGAGCTGAACACAACAGCAAGACTCAAGCCAGGCATAACTGGATAAACTCAAACCTAATAGATCTGCACCCGAATTTCAGTAGGTGCTAAGGTTATAACTGCACCAAAGCTCTACACCAAAGGTCAGAGATCAGTGCTATACAAAATGACAAAGAGAAGGAGCAAAATGCAATCTCAGGCCTCGAGCCCACCCAGCACAAGTGAAGAGGACACTAGCTCAGCTGAAATGTATGAATTAATAGCATTGGGCATAAAGAAACAACAGGAGAAAGGTACAGAGGAACTTAGAGCAGAATTAATTTCTGAAATAAAAAAGGAACCTATAAATTAATAGCATCTGAAGTAAAGAATCAAATGCAGAAACATATCGAGGAAACCCAATCTGAAAAAAACTGCAGTAAAAGAATTAATAACTGCTTCTAAAGAAGACATTGATAAAAAAAATAGAGATTAGAAAAATGATGGATTCCTTGAATGAGCAATACAGGAAAGAAATAGATCTCAAGAAGCAGAGTCAAGGAGATAGAGAGGAACTTAAAATCTCAGTCACAAGCCTGCAAAACCATTTGAGTGAAAGTGAAGACAGAGTTTCAGATCTTGAAGAAGCTGGTGCAGCTAGTGAAAAGATAAGAAAGAATCTCTTAAAAACAACTAGGATGCAGGAAAAAATAGCTTATCACTTGCAAGACGATGCAAAGATGAACAATGTGAGACTAATAGGCATGAATGAGAAAGGTAGAGTCAATACAAATGATGTAAAAAAATATGGGCAGAAGTAATAGCAGAAAACTTCCAAAATATGAGGAAACAATCTGACATTCAGGTAACCAAAGCATACAGAATACCAAATAACATGAACCCAATTTAAAACACACCAAGACATATAATAGTCAAGATCCCAGAAATCCAGCACAAGAATAATATACTGAAAGCTGCTAGAGAAAAGAAGCAGATCACATTCAAAGGAAAATCCATCCGAATTATGGCCGACTTCTCTTCACAAACCATGAAGGCAAGAAGAGCATGGAGCAGAGTACTTCAAGTCCTCTATGAAAACAAATTCCAACCCAGACTACTATACCCTGCAAAACTCTCAAGTTTGATGAAGTGAAATGCTTCCATGACAAAGAACAACTAAAGAATTTCATGATGACAAAGTCAAACTTACACAGACTACTGAAAGATGTTCTAGAGAGGGACCAAAATAATCAGAACTCCATGAATGAGAACAGAAGGAAACCACTAAATAAGGCAAACAATGAAACACAGGACAAAAAGGACTAAACAACAGCAGGTAAATAACATGTCAAACGTAAGTCAACCCATCTCAATTATAACCATCAATGTAAAAGAACTCAATACACCAATTGAAAGAAATAGACTGGCACAACGGATTAGGAAACAAAAAACCAACAATATGCTGTAGACAAGAAACACACTTAACTCAAAAAGAAATCCATAGACTGAAAGTCAAGGAATGGAAAACAATACTACATGCCCTAGCACCTCAGAAAAGAGCAGGGGTAGTAATCCTGTTCTCAGACAGTCTGAACTTCAAACTAACAATGATCAAACAAAATAAAGAAGCCCACTATACACTGGTTAGGGGAAAAATTCAAGAGGAAGAGGTAACACTCATAAATATCTATGCACCAAACATGGGAGCACACAACTGTATAAGACAAATCTTAATGGACATGAAAAATCTAATATCCAATATCACAATTTTAACAGGAGACCTTAACACCCCCTTATCTCAAAAAGATAAGTCAACCAGACAAAAACTTAGCAAAGAAGTAGCAGAAGTGAACCAGAGCTTGGAACAAATAGAATTGGTGGACATATACAGAGTATTCCACCCAACCACACCTGATACACATTTTTTCAGCTGCACATGGGTCATTTTCTAAAGTAGACCACATACTACTCCATAGGTCATGCTTAAGTATATGCAAAGAAACAGAAATTATCCCATGCATATTATCTGACCACAGTGCAATGACTGGAAAGAAATGACAAAAGAAACCAGAAAAATACCTTAAATACATGGAAATTAAACAACACCCTACTCAACAATCAAAGGGTCACAGATGAAATTAAACAAGAAATTCAACAATATCTACAATTCAATGAAAATTCAACTACAACTTATCAGAATTTATGGGATGCAATGAAAGCAGTTTTCAGAGGGACATTTATAGCTGTGAGCACACACATTAGAAAAACAGATTGGGAACAAATAAACACGCTAATGCTGCACCTCCAACATCAAGAAAAGCAAGAGCAAACCAACCTAAAGCCCAAAGGCAGGAAGACATCATAAAGATTAGAGCAGAAATTAATTCAATTGAGATGAAGAAAACAGTTCAAAGAATTAACGAATCAAAAAACTGGTTATTTGAAAGATTAAATAGAATCTATAAGCCCCTAGCTAACCTCATCAAAGTGAGGAAAGAAAAAATTCAAATACAAGCAATAAGGAATGAAAAGGGTGTAATCACTACAGACCAGTGCAAATTCAGAAGATTATCAATAGCTACTTTGAGAATCTTTACACTCACAGAATAGAAGACACAGAAGAAATTCACAGATTATCAGAAAGGTACAAATTATCAGACTAAATCAAGAAGACATAACAACTCTCAATAACCCTATAAGAGCCAATGAAATATGAAATGTGGCAAAAAGCCTGCCAAAAAAGAAAAGTCAAGGTCCTGATGGATTCACAGTTAAGTTCTACAAGAAATTTACAGAAGATGTAGTCCCTATACTCCTCAAACTCTTCCATGAAATTGAAAAGGAAGCAATTCTTCCAAAATCATTCTTGGAGGAAAGTATTATACTGATACCAAAACCAGGGAAAGACACAACTAATAAAGAGAACTACAGGACAATCTCCTTCATGGACACAAATGCAAAAATCCTCAATAAAATCTTAGCAAATAGAATACAGCAAATCATCAAGAAGATCATACACCATGACCAGGTAGGATTCATCCCAGGGATGCAAGGATGGTTCAATATTTGAAAATCTATAAATGTAATACACTATATCAATAGAGCGAAAACTAAAAACCACATGATAATCTCAATTGATGCAGAAAAGGCTTTTGACAAAGTCCAAAACTCATTCATGTTCCAAGTCCTGCAGAAAATTGGAATAGAAAGCCTTTACTTCAATCTGATAAAAGCCATCTATGACAACCCAACAGCTAATATAATTCTCAATGGGTAAAAACTGAAATCTTTTACTCTCAGAATTGGTACAAGACAAGGATATCCTCTATCACCTCTCCTATTCAATATAGTTCTGGAATCATTAGCTAGAGCCATTAGACAAGACAGAGAAATAAAAGGAATAAGAATAGGTAAAGAAGAAGTTAAATTATCATTATTTTCAGATGACATGATACTTTAGTTGGAACACCCAAAAAACTCCACCAAGAAGCTACTAGAATTGATACACAAATTCAGTAGCATAGTAGGATACAAAGTCAATACCCAAAAGTCAATAGCATTGCTTTACACAGATAACAAACACACTGAGAGGGAAATTAGAGAATCAATACCTTTTACAATAGCACCGAGAATAATGAAATACCTTGGTATTAATCGAACTAAGGAAGTCAAAGATCTTTTCAAGGAAAATCACAGTAGTCTGAAAAAAGAGATTGTAGAGAATTTCAGCAAATGGAAAGATAGTCCCTGCTCATGGATAAGAAGAACCAACATCGTGAAGATGGCCATACTCCCAAAATTGTTGTAGAGATTTAATGCACTCCCTATCAAACTACCACCAATATACCTCCCAGACCTAGAGAAATCATTCCTAAAATTTATTGAAACCAGGATAAACCTAGAATAGCAAAGACAATCCTGGGTAACAAAGAGAAAGCAGGAGGCATTACAACTTCTGACTTCAAGTTATACTAGAAAGCTACTCTGATAAAATCAGCATGGTACTGTTATGTTGAGTTGTGGGGGACTCAGGTCAATAATTTCTGACATTGCCAGTTAAACAGAAGACCCAAGGATATTATGGGCTACTGGACTCTTTTAGAATATTTTGCTGAATTTACACACCTATAATATTCAAATAACGGAGCTTCACAAAAAAAGGGTATACAGATGAATGTCCACTTTGTATCTGTGTATTCAAAGTGGATAGGATAGATATATAGTTACATTCTCTTAATGAATAGAATGATTTGTTCTAATGTTGTTTGTAAATAGAATATCATGTCCACATCTTGTACAGTAATTAACCACTAAGAAGAATGTATGCAGTATGTTAATTATTGAAACTGTCCTAGCAATTTGATTTGAAACTCTCATTGCTATTTGTTTATCAATAAAATTATGAAAAAAAATCAGCATGGTATTGGCGATAAAATAGACCTGAGGATCAATGGAATAGATTAGAAGATGTGGAGGCCTCTACGAACACACTCAGACACCTGATCTTCAACAAAAGGGCCAAACACGCTTACTGGAAGAAAGATAACCTCTTTAACAAATGGTGCTGGAAAAATTGGCTCTCTATATGCTGAAAACTAAAACTTGACTCAGGTCTATCACCATGCACTAAGCTAAAGTCAAAATGGATTAAAGATCTAAACATTAAAACAGAAACATTAAATCTCCTGGAAGAGAAAGTAGGAGGAACTCTTGAAGACATAAGGGTAGGCAGAGTTCATGAACAAAAATAAAATCGCATGGGTAATACTTGAAAGAATTAACAACTGGGACCACCTCTTATTGAGAAGTTTTTGCATGTCAAAAGAAATTACCAACAAAGTGAAAAGACTACCCACAGATTTGAAAAAATCTTAACTGTTAAGCACTCAGACAAAGGTCTGCTCTCTAGAATTTATAAAGAACTAAAAAACATTAGGGCTTCTAAATTTAAGGACCCAATCCAGAAATGGGCATCTGAGATGAACACATACTTCTCAGAGGATGAAATTAAAGAAGCGAATAAATATATGAAAAAATGCTCCACATCACTAGCCATCTGTGAAATGCAAATTAAAACAACACTGAGATACCATCTCACCCCAGAAAGAATGGCTATCATAAAGAAATCAAACAACAAATGTTGGAGAGGCTGTGGGGAAAAGGGAACCCTTCTCTGCTGCTGGTGGGAGTGTAGAATGGTGCAACCATTATGGGAATCTGTGTGGAGACTCTTTAAAAAACTAGGACTGGAAATCCCATTTAAGTCAGCTATCCCCCTACTGGGAATTTTCCTGGAGGAACTGAAAACCTCCTATCATAGTGATACATGTGTACCAATGTTTATAGAAGCACAATTTGTGATAGCCAAATCTTGGAAACAACCAAGATGCCCATCATATGAGGAATGGTTAAAAAAAGATGTGGTATTTTTATGCAATGGAGTATTACTAGCTATAAAAAATGATAAACTTGAAGCATTTATATTTAAGTGGATGCCACTTGAAGATATACTCATAAGTGAAATAAACCAGATCCAACATGTGTAAATATCATATAGTCTTCCTAGTATAAGAACTCAAAACAAGAATTATAAATAGAAAGGTATAACACAATTAAAAGTAAAGCGAGAACTTGAGGATTGGACAATGAGGATAGGGCAAGGAGAAAAGCTGGGAAACATGACAGGGGCAAAGCCATACATTTATACACATAAGATGGGCAAGGCAATGATCCTGAGAAACATCAGCAGGTTTTTTAAGCAAGCTGTTAATTGGTAGGATTCTCACCCTGACTAACTATATGTGCTGATACCTACGAACCAAGCAACTGCACTGAAGATAACAATGTGTAATAGAAGGGTCACACTTGGAATGCCTGTTATTCTGGTCTTCTAAATATGCACTTCTTGTCATGACATAGCAATTATTACCATACTATCTCTCAAGTAAATGTTTTTTTTAAAGGGTAATTAATGAAAAAAAGACACAAGGAAAAAAAAGTCACAGGACTGTCCTGCTACAATGTTGTATAAGGTTAGATTTCTAAATTTCTGTGTAAAAATATGTAATTGTTTATTCATATTCTTTAAATATTTCTCATTTTTAAAATTTATTTCTCCATATTCTGTAGGGACTTAAAGTTTAACATATCAATACTTGATGGAAAAGACCTGTTCCATGTTATGCCCAAGATGTTTGATATTCAGACAGATAGTGAGGTTAAACCCAAATGCACATGTTTTAGGACAATAATAAGCTTCTCTTCTGGAGGGTTAACAACCTAAGTATGCAGAGCAAAAATTAGAGAAATAGAAAGGCTTGAAGGACAGCCAACATTTCACCTTAGCCTTTCAAGGTCAGTGAAGACTCAGGAGAACCTATATTGTAACATCATGTAACTCAGTTGTGTCCCAGATTTTCTGATCAAGGAAATTATGGGGCCACAGAGCAATGTGATCAATGACGTAGAGTGTGCCTAAGGAGAGTCACAGGGGGAGAAAACATTTTCTCAGGCCTTCACAGAGAGCAAATTGGTCTAGCAATGGCTATGACTCATCCACATGGCTGACACTGACATAGGATCTACAAACTGCAGTACAGGGTTACAGGATAAATCATGAGGTACTTGACTGACCTTATCAGATACAAAAGTTACATTTCTTGTTATATAGGTCTTGCTTTATCTTGGTCTTAATCATCCAGCAGAAAAGTATAAAAATGAGGTATGTAAAATAAAACCATATTAATATGCTGAGCTGTGAAAGGCTCAAGTCAACAACTTCTGTGGATAACCCACTACTATTGTGGACTGCTGGACTGTGTTGTATTATTTTGTTGAATTCATGCATCTATAGTATTTAGGTGCCAATGGAATACACCTATCTCTGACAGGACTAAACAAAAAGGGGGATACAAAGGAAGGACCATTTTGTATCTGTATATGCATTGTAGTTAGGATAGATATACAGCTACTTTTGCTTAATTCAATGAGAAGAAAGATTTATACTAATAGTGTTTGGACAGGATATCCTGTCTGCATCTTGTGCTATGGATAACCACTAAGAAGACAACAATGTACGATGTATTAATTATTGAAAAAGTCCTATTAATCAGTTTTGAAACTGTCCCATTGCTATTTGTCTCTCAATAAAATAAAAAAAATCTTGTCTATATCTATGAAAATAATGCTTTGATTTTGATAGAATGTTTTTACCATTTTGGGGAGAATATTTTTATTATTTCACACCCTCCAATCTACAACACAATATATTTCTCAATTTGTTTATGTCCTCTTTGATCTTTTTCATTATCAACCTTGTATGCTTTTAAGCATATAAGTCTTTTATGTGTTTACATTTACACTTAGGTATCTTTAATATACATAATGGTTTTGTACTTAAAATTTTTTGTCTATATGTTCATTGCTAGTACACATAAATACAGCTTAATTTTTATATTGACCCTGAATATAATTAACTAATTTTTGGGTGTTGTATTTTTGTATGCTATAACTTCTGCTTTTGTCATTTGACCCTGTTGATTATAATTTTATTTAAATCAGTTATTAATCCTGGTATATTTTTGTCAGATTCCCAGGATTTTCTATATTGACATTCACACTATTTGCAAATAGGAATATCTTATTTCTTCCTTTCCACCTGGTATACATTTATTTCCACTTCTCACCTCATTGCACTGGCTCAAACTTCCAACACTATGTTGAATAATATGGAGAAAACAGACATCCTTACCTTGTTCCTGATCTTAAAGGGAAAGTGTATAGCTTTATTCTACTAAGCCTGAGCTATAACCTGACACTTCAATGACTCCTAAAGACACATGGATTAAAGGCTTGGTCCTCAAGGTGATACCTCAAAGTAGATGGTAAAGCCTCTAGCAGGTAAGGCTTAATAGGCGGTCTTTAGGTCACTGGACATGTACACTTGGGGGCAGGGAAGGAGGTGATTGTGGGATCCTATTCCTTTCCTTTCTCTATTTTGCTTCCTGGCTGTGAAGCAAGCTGATTTGCTTCACCATATTCTTGCCACTACTACCATCTATTACTCCTATGAGAGGTCTAAAAGGAATGAGTTGGTCTGTTTGTGGACTGGAACCTTTAAAATCCTGAACTAAAAATGAATTTTCTCTTTACAAGTCGATTATCTCAGATATTTGTTACAGTAATAAAAAGCCAATAGGTAGCCACAGCAAAATGTCACAGACTAGGTAGTTTAAACAACAGAATTTTGTTTCCTCAAGGTTGGAACACCAAGACCAAGGTGTTGGCCTGCTTGGTTTCCTTTGAGACCTCTCTCCTTGATTTGCAGAAGGTCACCATTCTGCCGATTCTTTGTTATTCTTCACTATGATCCCTGTCTGTACCCTTAATCACTTTTGTTTGTGAAGATATGAGTTAGATATGGTTAAGGCCTATCTTAACAGCTTCATTTTAACATAATTATCTCTTAAGTAATATTTCTCTTTTCTGCAGTTTTGCCTTTAAGTTATTCTACAGGTTTAATCACTTTATTGAGATTTTTAAGGAACCAGTTCTTTGGCTCATTGATTTTTCTGTATTGTTTTTCTTTTTTAGCTTTACTGAAGTATAACTGAAATTGTATATATTTAAAGTATAAAACATGATAACTTGAGCCAGATGTTGCAGCACACATCTGTAATCCCAACACTGTGGGAAACTGAGGCAGGAGGATCACAAATTTGAGCCCATCCTGGATAACTTAGCAAGCGTATGTCTCAAAATATGAAAAGAGGAGGATGGGCATGTGACTCACTGTGAAGGCCTTGGGTTCAATTCCCAATACCACGAGAAAAAAGAAGGAACTGATGAACTGATGAATGTATACATTTTTAAGTGATTACCACATCAATTTAATGAACACAACCATCACCTCGTATAGTTGTTTCTGTGTCTGCATATGTGTGACAGAATACTTATGATCTGATCTTTTCCCATTTTATGGAGAAAAAGTACAACAAAATTTTATAACAAAATATTAAAAGAATAAAAGTAGTTAATGCATTACAAGTTGTTACCTTTAAAGTAGTTGCTCAGGGTACAAGATACAGGCATAAAAATTTCCCCAATTAATATTAGCACAAACCTTCCATTTTAATGAACTAAAAGACATTGACAGTATATCTGACTTGCATTCTTTTCTTTTCTCTTCTATCCTTCTCCCTTTTATCCTTTGTAGGTATTTTTTTCTTTTGAATAATTTCTTCCTATTTCACAATATCTACTGTACATTTTACAGCTTATTCTTTCTCATACCAAGGAGACAATATGATGTTTGCACATTAGACTGATTGATTTTACTTATGTGTATGTTCTCAAGTTGCATCCATTCAAATATAAAAGCCTCAAGTTTATCCTTCTTTATGGCCGAGTAGTACTCCTTTTCCCTTTCCCCCAACTATTTCTTATTGGTTGATTTCTTGACAGTAGCCATTCTTTCTGGGGTGAGATGGAATCTCAGTATTATTTAATTTGCATCTCTCGAATGACCAATGATGTTGAACACTTTTTCCTTATTTTTATTGACTACCTGTAACTCTTTATATGATAAGTATGTATTCATTTATTATGTTCACTTTTTGTCCAGTTTTTTTTAATTTTGGGGGTGTGTGATTTTTTTTTAGTTCTTGATATGTTCTAAATAGAAGTCCTTTGTCTGAGGGACAATGGCTAAATTTTTTTTAACCATTTTAGCCATTTTAACTCATTCTGTGGGTTGTCTTTTCACTTTGTTGATTTATTTTAATGTTATTTTTAGTAAGATGAGATCCTATTTGTTAATTCTTTAAAGTATTTCCCATGCACCTGAGTTTTGCTCATGAACTCTTTGACTACCCCTATGTCTTCAAGATTTCTACCTACTTTTTCTTCTAGTATATTTAGTGGCTCTGTTTCAATATTTAAATCTTTGATCTATTTTGACTTGTGTTTAATGCATGGTGATAGACATGAGTCCAGTTAAAGTCTTTGGCCTAGGGAAAGCCTGTTTTCCAGCACCATTTATTAATGAGGCTATTTTTACTCCAATGAATGTGTTTGGCCATTTGTCAAAGATAAGGTTGCTGAGTGTGTTTGTAGTTAAAAAGAGGATAATTTCTTCTCTACACCCAGATACCTGTTCAAGTTAACAGGGATATAGCTTTCTTTCTGCATCTTTTAATCTGTTCCACTGGTCTTCAGGTCTGGGTTTTTTCCAGTACCATGCCGATTTTATCACTGTAGCTTTGTGGTATAATTCCAGGTCAGGGATTATGATATCTCCTTCCTTTCCTTTATTACCCAGGATTACTTTTGCTATTCTAGGTCTACTTTGGGTCCAGATGAATTCTGGGAAAGTTTTTTCTAGTTCTGTGAGGTATACTCATGGTATTTTGATTGGAATTGCATTGAATCTGTATAATAATTTGTATTCCCACCAACAGCAGAAAAAAGTTCCTCTTTCTCCCTAGCTCTACCAGCATTATTTATTGGTTGATTTTTGATGATAGCCATCAACAGGCTAACATTTTTATATTTGATTTGATTTATTTGTTTATTTATTTTTGCACTGACCTGCTTTTTTTTTATTGATGTGCTTTTGATACATAGTACAGTTTGAGAATGCTTATCAAACTCGTGATTATTGGTATTATTCCTCAGTTCTTTGTGGTGGAGGTGGACTCTTTCCTTTTTTATTATTTTGCTTTCTTTTTTTAAATTTATTTTTATTGAGAAATAAATATGAATGAGGCAGTTTTACAGCTGATTAATAGGACAGTTTTGATAATCAATACACTGTACATTGTTATCTTCTTAGTGGTTATCCATAGTACAAGAAGCAGACAGGATATTCTGTCCAAACACCATTAGTACACCTCTTTCTTCTCATTGAATTAAGCAAAAGTAGCTGTAAATTTATCCTAACTATTTTGTATATATAAATACAAAATGATCTTTCCTTTATATCCTTTTTTTTGTCCTGTTAGAGGTGAAAATTCTATTGACATCTACATACTATAGGTGTTTGAATTCAACTCAACAATCTAACACTGTCTAGCAGTCTATAGTATTAGTGCATTATCCTCAGAAGTTATTGACTTGAGCCTTTTACAGCTCATCGTATTAATATGGATTTACTTTATATACCTCATTTTTATACTTTTCTACTGGATGGTTAAGACCAAGATATAGCAAGACCTATATAACAAGAAATGTAACTTTTGTATCTGATAAGGTCAGCCAAGTACTATCAGGATTTATCCTGTAGCCCTATACAGCTATATTTGATTTTAATGTATGAGGGGTCTGGAAACATTATCTCAGAATTGCTTTTATCAACTCATGGTGTTCTATTGTTATCCTTCTGAGTTCAGGATACCTGGACATTGAAGTACTGTTCTTATTAGATAGGGTCCAGTGTTCTTGGCATTGCTAGAGACAGTCTTTGAGAGTAGAATTAATTGAAAAATATAGTCAAAGAAATCTTTTCTTTTTTCAGAATCGGGGATTGAACTCGGTCCCTTGCACTTGCCAGGGAAGAGCTTATTCTACTGAGCCATCTCCCTGGCCCCTATCATTGTATTTGCATCTGGTATATTTGTATTTGAAAAGGAGCTGTTGATGCTATACTGGAAATAAATGGTATTATTTAAGACATTACAAGTGTTTAGATTATCTTACTGATATGCATAGTTTTCGTGCATAGCTTCTAAGGTAGAAAGTTTGCCAGGGGGTTGATCAGACCCTTGGATACATATCCGGGGGTTGAAGAGGAAAAAAAAAAAAAGAATTTTAGGATTCAAAGAGGATGGAGAAGGGATTTGTTTCTAATGAACAAACTCACCAACTTTCATGAACAACTCATTTTTATTAGTCAGCAAGAAGCACAGAAGAATGAGGTCATATGTGATATTTTACATGATTGAAGAAGATTTTGAAAAATGAGGAATGGGAAACTTCAAGAGAGGTAAAGTTAAAAGGAGGATAATTTCTTCTCTACACCCAGATACCTGTTCAAGTTAACAGGGATACAGCTTTCTTTCTATTGTCCTCAACAGATGTAATCTTGCCCTGAG
The DNA here is from genome assembly GCF_000260255.1 of Octodon degus. NCBI lineage: Eukaryota > Metazoa > Chordata > Mammalia > Rodentia > Octodontidae > Octodon > Octodon degus. Next base: position 5,666,583 of record NW_004524654.1, read on the forward strand.
AGCACTGTGGTCAGCATGTTGGCCCTCCATCAACACTTACACAACCTGCGCTCCAACAAAGGTAATATCTTACTACAGATTCACCACTCAACTACAATGTGACCTTTAATGAAACAATGGCAAAATAACCATGATTCCCCACAAAAGAATAAACATCAGTGTATTTTATTGTAATGAACAATAAAATAGTAACAGGCACTATTACAGGATGTTGTAGTACCAGTGGTTCTTTCCAGGTTCTTATTGTCCTATTCAGAGAACTGGAAAGGTCAACCAAAGAACATTAAAACTTAACATGTATTAAAAGTATGTTAAAGCTTAACATGTATTAAAGGTAGAAGAAGAAGTGCTCTGAAGAAGTGCCTTGAAGAAAAGAAAATACACCTTGCATGCAGGTCTGACTTTGCAAAAATGGCATTGTCTTCTCTATCCTCCTCTGACATCAGATCTCATAGATTCCAAACAGGGCTTAGTAGCTGTTCTGCACTTGCATCCAAGCCATGAGGGTTGGGTCCCCAAGATCGGCAGGTCATGCCTGATTGTCCTGCCACCTTACTAGGCCCTAAACTCCTAGCTCAGTATTGTCACTGGACAGGGTCTAAGAAATCCCTCTGAAGTGAAAATAGGGACCTGAACTCAGCTGGGGTAGATTCTTAATGTATCATCACAGGAAAGCATTTCAGTCTGCAGGTATAGGCTGATTTATTGGCAAGTATTAAAGTAAGAGAAATTAGGACGGGGCTTAAGCTTGAGGAAATGAAGGGGGCATATCTCTGGTGGAAATCAGACTAGTCTGTTAGGTGTGCCACCAATTTTTAGGGGATTTCTGAGTTGCATAGGGTCTGGTTGATCATTACCTCAGTTTAAGTTTTATAAAGTAGCCTTGGGGAAGGGAACAAGAGGGCAACCTAGTTTCCATAAGAGAAGTGCTTCTGCTTGGAGCAGTCTTGGTCTTTCAGAAGTTTTGCCAGAATCCAAGGTAATTTAAGGTTTAGGGTAATGACTGGAGACTTACAGGCACCCACTGTTAGGTGAATGGCCTTGTGAGTCTCGTATTTTGTATCTTCTGTCTTGAAGGGAGACAAGATACTCAAGTAAACTTAGGACTAATCAACCTCAAGTTACCAGTGTATAGACAGACACCCCCTCAATGATTAATATGCCATTATGCAGAGATAAGAAGGGATCTGACTAAAGCTTTGAGGGAATAAAGGAGTCAAATATAAAACAAAGGCATAGATACTAAGATTTATTCTGCATTTAGCTACTCCCTGGGCATCTTTAGACCTAAGTGGAAAATTGTGGCTTTTATCAAGAACAGCTTTTTAAGTCCCTATCTGCCTGTCTCAGTTACTCTTCTCTTTGCTGGGACAAATACTTGACACTCAAAATGAAGAAAGGAAATGTTTATTTAGCTCACAATTGCTGGAGTTTTCAGTCCATACTCGTTTGGCTCCCAGGCAGAGCAGCACATCGCAGAGAGCAGACTTTCATGGAGGCAGCAAAGAGCAGAGAGCTGAGGGAGTGGCAGCAGCTCAGGCAACTAGTTTGTCTCCTGCCCACCTTGCATTGTAATGCGAATTACCTGTCCCAGGGAAGATGCAGCTTCCACACCCACAGTAATCAATCACGAACTTCAGAAGCTACCTCATGACTTCATGAGGTTGTGGGGGACACCTATACGCAAACCACATCCATGACTTAAAAAAAAAAAAATCAAGCTTTTGATAAGTAATGGGTTAAGGGCCCAAGAGTTTTTGTCCTCTGTCCCTTTGTGATGATCCCCAACAGTCTGATCGATCGATCGATTGATTGATTGATTTCTTGTAGATGCTGTGGTGAGAGCATCCTGGCTTTCATTCTGGTTTTTGAGGTCACTAAGATTAACTGGCCAGATGTGGTAGTGCTTGCCATAAACCCAGAACCTGGAAGGATTTCTGTGAGTTCAAGACCAGTCTAGGCTACCTAGTAAGTTCAAAACCAGCGTGGGTTAAATGCCAAGACTATCTCCAAAAAAGAAAACAGAAAGAAAATCCTCCAAAAAGACTAACTAGCAGAGTAAGAGGTAAGAATAAGTACCTGGCATACTTCTAGTGAATAACAATTCCTTGGTTAGGGCCCAGAAATACACCTACCCTTTGTCGCCATTGATGTTTCTAACTCTGTAACAGTAACATCTTATTTTATAAAACAAGAAGCTGATATTTAGTCTATATAATAAAATGCTAGTTATGATTTTCAGTATTTTAAAAGTTAAAAAAAGCTAAACCTGGTGGTGCATACCTGTAATCCAGGAGGCTGAGTTGAGAGGATTGCTGTGACTTTGAGACCAGCCTGAACTATACTGCAAAACTATATCTCAAAAAACAAAACAAAACACTCACACACAAAAATTTAAAAAATTTTGAAGGTTCTCTATATCTTTGTAATCTAGTTATTAACTAGATGTAAAAGTTGTTAGTTAAATATCCTTGAATATCGTAATTCTAAATTGTAACAGCCTGGAGCAAGTTTAAGAATAAGTGAATTTTGTGTTTTGAACTGTTTGTTTGTAATCTGGTTACTGGAAAACTGCAAAGCAGAAAATTTTATTTTATTTTATTTTATTTTATTTTATTTTATTTTATTTTATTTTATTTTATTTTATTTTATTTTATTTTTTTGCAGTACTGGGGATTGAATTCACAACCCTGCACCTGCCAGGTAAGCGCTTATTCTACTGAGCTGTCTCCCCAGCCCTAAGAAAATTTTTAATATTTGAAATTAAAATTTTAGACAACAAAACTGGCTAATCAGGATCAAAGCAAAAATATTTTTCTTTTTGGAAATAAGTCATAAAATATATTACTTAACTAACTTGTACACTTTCATGAGAACTAATTCATGGGGTATTTTGTTTGTTTGTTTGTTTTATGTCTTTTTGAGATAAGGTTTAGCTATATAGTTCAGGCTGGCCTAGAACCCTGTTGGTATCCCAGGGTGGCTTGAACTCACGCTAATCTTCCTGCTTCAGCCTCCTGAATGCTGAGATTACAGGCATGCACCACTACACCTGGATCATAACGATTTTAAAATAAACAAAATTGTTGACAGTTCAGTCACATATGAAATATTATGCCAGATAGTTAGAGAATACAGACAGAGGTACTGCTCTTCAGGTGACTGCAGTCTAGTGAGATGCCATGTAGATCTATGGAAGGTAGCAAATGACTAGGGATTAATGAGTTAAGTTTATCAAAATTTTTTGCAAGAGATTCATAGAGAAAGAATCATTCTAGATTGAGTTTTACAGAGATGGGACAATTAAATCACATTTTCAAAGGTATATAGATAGATAGAGGTAGAGGAGGATGGGTATTCAAATCCTGGAAATCAGGGTCTTTATATAGGAAGCTGTTTGGGTAATTTTTTTTTTGTATTATCTGAGTTGTCCATGACCCAGCATACTGATATAAGGATAAAACTGTTTCCTATCTGTCATTATTTTTTCTTTTACCAAAATGGCCATCTGGCTGCAATGAATTGGGGGAAAGGAACAGCAGTCAAGAAATGAAAGAAATTCTGAGAATAAAGAAAATCATTCTGGGAGACCTGATTGTGGTTGTGTTTAATTTTACATCTTAAACATGGATCAGGATGAAATAGATTCTTCTTATCTCATATAATGTACAGCCAATTTAAAATAAAATAATTATCTCTTTTTTGTCAGGAGTAATTTTAAAAGGGTTAAAGTACTTATGCTTCAAAAAAAAAAAATGGAGGAAGGGCATACAGAATTGTGCCAACCACAGTCCAAGGCTACGGAATGAGAAATTGCTCTGGTATGGCAATGATTAGTATTTAAGGAAAGAAGATAGATGATAATCACCAACCATTTGACAATAAGTAGATTCAGAAAAAAAAAATGACCTGCCACCTGGACAATTAAATTCTTAATAATAAACTGACCACACTCAACTATACTGTCTGTGAAGGAAAATAATGAAGTCCATTTACCTAAGTTGCACATTGTGCAACTCCTCCCAAGCTATTAAGTTCAAAGATGTAGTTTACCACCCTCCTAGGAAATAAAGCTTTACAGATAAAACCTTCTCAGTTCTTTACTCCACATATGCTAGCTGAGTTTTCATTTTAAGCACTTGCTTTAGCATTTTTGGAGAATCTTCCTCTCAACAGGACATTGGTATCTGAGCAGAATAGAAAATTGTTTCATTTCCAACTCAAAGGTGGTGTATTTACATAAGCTTTTCTTCCATTTAAATCTGTCTTAATCCTCAAGGATTTGGTAGTTGAAATGTAAAACGCATTTTTTAATAAATAAAAAAATGAAAGAAAGCAAACTATAGATGAAGAATTTTCACAAATCATTGAAAAATATTTTCTTGCATAAAATGGTTTTAAGATCCTTGCTTGTGTTTTTCTTGTAAAAAAAAAAAATATATATATATATATATATATATATATATATTTGAAAGAGTTCATTTGTACATTTGAAAGAGTTCAGAACAAGATACCCAAAAATGTGCCACCCCAAATGGCATATAAAGGAAGTTAAGAATCAAGTTTTTGCCCTAACTACTTAAAGTAAAATATACATTTTCCCTGTTATGAAAATAAATTCATATTTATAAAGAAAATTTATTTACTATACATTTCTGCCCCATCCCTTCTCATAATTTGCCTCTCATGCCAACCCCCTACACATATACTTGAATCTCTTAATGCCTATTTCTTTTTGTAACTCAGGATGATATGAAAGTTTTAATCATTTGGTGGGAGTTTCAAGTATATGTACATAATTAAAATTACTTTTCTGTGTCAGTCTGCTAACTGAGCTCCAACTGTCTGAATTTGTTCATCTATCTGCCATGAAGTATATGGAAAAATCCTATAAAAATAGGAAAATACTTAGTATTTCTATTTTAATATTAAATCTTTGATCAATTTTGACTGTAGTTTAGTGCAAGGTGATAGACATTGATATAGTTTTAGTCTTTAGCATGTGGAAAAATGTTTTTCCAACACCATTTATTAAAGAGGCTATCTTTCTCCTAGTGAACACGTCTGGCCCTTTTGTGAAAGATAAGGTGGCTCACAAATTAAAACAATGCTGAGATTCCCTCTTACACCAGAAAGAGTGGCTATCATCAAGAAGTCAACTAATAACAAATGTTGGAAAGGCTGTGAGGAAAAAGGAAACTTTCTTCACTGTTGGTGGGAGCTCAGACTGGTACAACCACTATGGAAATCAGTGTGGAGATTCCTCAAAAATCTAACATTGGAGGTCCCACTTGAGCCAGCTATTCCTCTCCTAAGGTATTTTTCCAAAAGAACTGGGAACATCATACCACAGTGATATATGTGCACCTATGTTTCATAGCAGCACAATTTGTCATAGCTAAATCTTAGAAAGAACCCAAATGTCCATCAACTGAGGAGTTTACTCAGCTATAAAAAAAATGTTTTGAGGCTCTTAAAGGTAAATGGTTACAACTAAAGACTGTACTGATAAGTGAAATAAATCAGACTGGCATGTGCAAACATCTTATTGTTTCACTAGTGTGAGAACCTGAAAGAGTAAATAAAATCTGAAAGATTAAATAGATATTGTGAGAGGAAAAGAATCTGTTCAATGGGAAGAAAAAACTGGGATGAGGCAAAGGATGAAAGAAAGAAGGGGAAAAGATATGTTCATGTATATATACAGGATAGTTCGGATAATTGTACTGCTGATTTCTGCTGAGAATCAATTAATGCTTAAATTTTAAAATTTTTTTCTTTTTAATTTCTTATAACTTTTTTTTAAACCAATTTTGTAAATTTATCTGGTAAGCTAAACAACTAATTAGAAGTAAACATTATGTAGTCTTCCTCTCAGTCCCATATTGAACTTGAGTTGGAATAGCCAGGTCCGGTCTTAAAAATGGAGGGCCATGATCCAAAGGAACTAGAGCAGTTGAGGAAGCTGTTTATTTGTGGTCTGAGCTTTGAAACTACTGGTGATAGTTTAAGAGAACACTTTGAGAATGGGACACACTCCCAGATTGTGTGGTAATGAGAGATCCTCAAACAAAATGCTCCAGGAGCTTTGGTTTTGTGACTTACTCTTGTGTTGAAGAGGTGGATGCAGCAATGTGTACTCGACCACACAAAGTTGATGGGCATGTAGTGGAGCCAAAGAGAGCTGTTTCTAGAGAGGATTCAGTAAAGCCTGGTGCCCATGTAACAGTGAAGGAAATTTTTGTTGGTAGAATTAAAGAAGATAGAGAAGAATATAATTTGAGAGACTACCTTGAAAAAAGATGGCAAGATTAAAACCATAGAAGTTATGGAAGACAGGCAGAGTGGGAAAAAGAGAGGATTTGCTTTTGTAACTTTTGATGATCATGACACAGTTGATAAAATTGTTGTTCAGAAATACCACACTATTAGTGGGCATAATTTTGAAGTGAAAAAGGCTCTTTCTAAACAAGAGATGCACTCTTCTGGATCACAAAGAGGCTGTGGAGGTGGATCTGGCAACTTTATAGGTCATGGAGGAAACTTTGGAGGTGATGGAGGGAATTTTGGCCATGGTTGAAATTTTGGTGGAAGAGGTTATGGTGGTAGAGGAGGTAGCAGCAGAGGTAATTATGGAGGAGGTGATGGTGGATATAATGGATTTGGAGGTGATGGTGGAAACTATGGTGGTGGTCCTGGATACAGTAGTAGAGGAGGGTATTGTGGTGGTGGACCAAGATATGGAAACCAAGGTGTTGGATACGGTGGTGGTGGAAGAGGATATGTTGGTTACAAAGAAGGAGGAAATTTTGGTGGTGGTAACTAGGATGGTATGAACTATAATGATTTTGGAAATTATAGTGGACAATAGCAGTCAAATTATGGATCCATGAAGGGGGGTAATTTTTGTGGAAGAAGCTCTGGCAGTCCCTATGGTGGTAGCAAAAGGTTCAAAAAACAACAGAAAAGACCTACAGTTCTAGAGAGGATTCAGTAAAGCAGGAAGACAGAGCAAGGAGTTTTCAGGAAAGCTGCAGGTTACTTTGAGATAGTGATCCCAAATGCCTTAGAGGAATTGTAAAACTCTGCCACAGAAGGAACAATGATCCATAGTCAAAAGTTATTACGTCTTAAACAGGAAACCCTTCTGGTTCAGGACTGTCATAGCCACAGTTTGCAAAAGGTGCAGCTATTGATTAATGCAAAGTAGTGTCAATTAGATGTATGTTCCTGAGGTCCTTTGTCTATTGTAGATTTGTCTTTTACTTACTTTTCATTACATCAGATATATTGCCCTGGAAATTATGATAGTGGTACCAAGAATAAAAAATTAAGGAATTTTTAACTTAAAAAAAGAAGATAACATTGTGTAGCACAACAACCATTGTCCAATTCCCGTTCCTTTGTTTAATGAAATTTTGTATCATTTCTAATTTTTTTTAACATTTGTACTCTTCAAAACTAAAAAAAAAAATTAAATGAAAGATAAGGTGACTGAATGTGTGTGTGTATCGGTGTCTGCATCTTCTAATCTATTCCATTGATCCTCAGCCCTGTTTCCTTCCTTCCTTCCTTCTTCCTTCCTTCCTTCCTTCCTTCCTTCCTTCCTTCCTTCCTTCCTTCCTTTCTTTCTTTTTTTTTTTTTTTTTTTTGCCAGTACCAAGCTGATTTTATCACAGTAGCTTTGTAGTATAATTTCAAGTTAGGGACTATGATGCCTCCTGCTTTTCCTTTGTTGCTCAGTATTACTCTTGCTACCATGAATTGGTGTTGGACTTTGTCAAAAGCTTTTTCTGCATCTATTGAGATAATCGTGTGATTTTTTTGTCTGGCTTTGTTGATGTGGTGTATTACATTTATTGATTTATATATATTGAATCATCCCTGCATTCCTGGGATGAATCCCACTTGATCATGATGTATGCTTTTCTTGATTTGCTGCATTCCATTTGCTAGTATGTTATTGAGGATTTTTGAATCTATATTCATTAGGGAGATTGGCCTATAATTTTCTTTTTTGGAGGGATCTTTCTCTGGTTTTTGTGTCAGGGTAATACTTGCCTCTAGGAATGAGTTTGTGAGAATTGCTTCCCTTTGAATTTCATTAAATAATTTGAGAAAAAATTTAAAATGAAAAATATAGAAAAGCATGAAAGTAAAAGTAATACAATACCACGTATTTTACTGAATATATTCAACACAGAGTTGATATTTGTTCATATCCCAATTTAACCCTCTTGACTTACCATTACCTTGCCCTCACAAATTCTTCCCTCCATCTCTAAATCCCCTTCTCACTTGCAAAAGATGTATCTCTCTGCTTTCTATAATCTATCATTTATTTTGATCTTTAAATTATTTATACATTGAACTTTTCATATAACAGAAATCATGTAATATTTAAACTTTTGTGTCTGATCTTTTTCATTAATCATTATGCTCTCAAGGCACATCCATTTTCCTACAAAGGACTCAAATTTGTTCTTCTTTATGGATGAGTACAGTAATATTTCAGTTCACATATGTTTCTATTTGCAAACAATTCAAATAAAAGCATTGGGCAAAATTTTGTTTCTGTTTACAACTCCACATGGGGGGACAAACACACAACCATCTTCCTCCAAATCATATAACAAATTAAATTCACAAGCCAAAGCACCACTGTAATATATGCCACATTTTCTTTATTGATTTATCTGGTGATGTTCATATCAGCTGCTTCCAAGATTTAGCTGTTATTAGTAGTGCTGCTATAAACATGGATATGCATATATCAGTCTAATATAATTGATATCTAGATGGAGAATAGCTTAGTGAAATAGAATTCCTAAGTTTAGCATTTTTGAGGATTTCTATAGAAGTTGTGCTAGTATTTCTGCCAATAAACAATGTAGAAGTGTTCTATCCTGTCCACCACCAACCTTGCCAGAATTTGTGTTTTTGGAGTTTGTATGATAGCTATTCTTTCTGGAGTAAGATAGAAATTCAGTCCTTTTTTAGTTTGCATTTTTCTTTCTTTCTTTTTCTTTTTCCTTTGTTTCTTTTCTTTTCTTTTCTTTTTCTTTTTTTTTTTTTTTTGGAGGAACCAGGAATTGAACTCAGGCCCTTGTACTTGCCAGGGAAGCACTTATGCTACTGAGCCATCTCCCTTGCCCTAGTTTGCATTTTTCTGATGGCAAAAAACATTAAACATTTTTTCATGTTATTTATTGGCCACTTTTATTTCTTTTTCAGATAAGTGTTTATCAATTTCAATTGCCAATTTTTTGATTAATACTTTTATTTTGAAGAGTCTAATTATTTTTAGTTCTCTATATAGTCTACACATTATTCCCCTGTCTGAGGAGTAGTTGGCAAATTGTTTTTCCTGTTCTGCAGGTTGTCCCTTCACCCCACTGTTTCCTTTGTTATGCAGAAGCTTTTAACTTTGATATGATCCCATTTGTTGGTGTTTCATATCATTCCTTGTATGATTATGATTCTTTTCAGCAAGTCCTTGCTATGCCAATTTTTTAAAATTTTACCTAATTTATCTTTTAGTAAATTATTTCTCTGTTTTATTACTATGGTTTTTTTTTATTTTGGTATTTGGTGCAGGTCTCACTATGTAGCTTGGACTCATAGTGATCTTCCCATTTCAGCCTCACTATCACTGGGATTACAGATGTGCGCCACCATACCCGTTCTTTGGCCAGCTCAGAGTGCTTTACTCTTCCATTGATCCTTGTGTCTGTTTTTGTGTCAATAACATGCTGTTTTTCTCATGATAGCTTTGTAATATAGCTTGAGATCCAGGATTGTGATGCTTCTTCCCTTGCTCTTGTTGTCCAGAATTACTCTTGCTATTCTAGGTCTCTTCTTGTTCCATTGTAAATTTTAGAATTACTTTTTCTAGTTGTGTGAACAGTGTTGTTGATATTTTCATTGGGATTGCATTAAATTCATGTATCACTTTTGTTAATATAGCCATTTTGATAACATGGGTTCTGGCTATCCAGGAATAGGGGATGACTTTCCATTTTCTGATCTCTCCTTCCTTCTACATTTTCAGAGTTCTATACTTTCAGAATTCTACTTATTTATTTTGTTTCAAGCTATTGTGAATGTTATTGTTTTCTTGAATTCATTCTCATTGCAGTCATTTCATTGTTGGTGTATAGGATATTATTGATTTTTGCATGTTCATTTTATATCCTGCTTCTTTTCTGAATTTATTTATTAGCTCTAGTAGTCTTTTGGTGGAAATTTTTGGATCTGTTACCTATAGTATAATGTCACTTGTGAATAAAGACAGTTTGATTTCTTCGTTTTCTATATGTAACCTTTGATTTCTTTCTCTTGCCAGATATGTCTGGCTAAAGTTTCTAGTATTATATTGAACAGGAGTGGTGAGACAGGGTGACCTTTACTTATTCCTGATTTACCAGAAAAACTTCCATTTTTTTCTTATTTAGTATGATGTTAGCAATATGTTTGTCATATGTTTTATCAGATTGAGACAAAGTCCTTGTATGTTATTTTTCTTCATGGGTTTTAATCATGAATGGATGTTAGATTTTGTCAAAGGCTTTTTTGTGTGTACATTGATATGATCATGCAGCTTTTGTCTTTGTATCTGTTTATGGTATATATATTGATTCATGAATATTGACCCACCTTTGCATCTCAGAGATGAAGCCAACTTGGTCATGACGTACAATCTTTTCATTAATTTGTTGTACTCTGTTTGCCAGTATCTTGTTAAGGATTTTTGCATGTATGTTCTTTAATGAGATGGATCTGTAGTTTTTTTATTGTTGTTAAGTCATCTTTTTTTTTTTTTTTTGTATTTTAGTAAGGGTGTACAGGGTGTACAGAGTCTCACTACTAGATTGGACTCCTACTGATCTGCCTGTTTTCAGCCTCTCAAAGAGCTGGGATTATAAGCAAGCACCACCACACCAAGTCTCAATCACCAACGAGGCACACCTCGGAGGTGGGGCAGGCATGGCAACCTGGGAATCGAAGGTTCCCCCAGCTGCTGTGCTCTGCCTAAGCAGGTGCTTTAGTGCACTGAGCTATTTGGCTGGCCCTTCTCATCTGGTTTTGTTATGAGGATAATGTTAGTTTCTAGGAATACATTTGACATTAGTACTTCCTTTTCAATTTTATGGAAGAGTTTGAGGAGTATTGGTGATACATCTCCCCTAAGTTGTAAAATTTAGTGGTAAATCCATTGATGCTTAGGCTTGTCTTAGTTGACAGGTTTTTTGTACTGCTTCAATATCATTGTCTGTTATGGGAATATTCATGGTTTTTATATCTTCTTGGTTCAGTTTTACTAATACATATGCATCTAGAAATCTGTCCATTTATTCTAGATTTTCCAATTTATTAGAGCATAGGTTTTTGAAGTTGTTATGCATAATCGTTTGGATTTTGTTGATGTCTGATGTGATTTTTCCTTTCTCAGTTCTAATTGGATTAACATAATTTTTTTTTCTTTCTTTTTGTAAGTTTGGTTAATGGTTTGTCTATTTTGTTTATTTTTTCAAAGAACCAAGTCTTTGATTCATTAATACTTTATATTGCTTTTTTAGTTTTAATTCATTAATTTCCACTCTTATTTTTATAACTTCTTTCTTCTTTTTCTTCTTCTTTTTTTTTTTTTTTTTTGTGGAATTGGGGATTGAACTCAGGCCCTTGCTCTTTCCAGGCAAGTGTTTAATCTACTGAGCTATCTCCCTGGCCCTTTTATAATTTCTTCCTTTGTACTACTAATTTTGGAGCTGTTCGTGATTTTTAGGCTCTTAATGTGCATAATTAGTTTATTGGGGCTTTTTTTGCTATTGTGATGTAGATATTTACAATATACTCTTCCTTTTTTTTGAGTTCCAGAATACACATACTTTTTTTTTTTTTTTGGTTGTGGTGGTACTGGACCTTGAACCCAGGGCTTTTGCACTGAGCCATATTGCCCCAATTTTTATTCTGGGATATTTTGGACAGGGTTTCATGATGTAGTTCAGGCTGGCCTGGAACTATGTAGCCCAGGCTAGTTTCAAACGGTGATCCTCCTGCCTCAGCCTCATGAATACTAAGGTGTGTGTTAGCCTGCCTATCTGCTTGTGCTGCTCTTTAAAGGCTGGGCCAAATGATGATACTTCTTCATAGAAAGCCCTGTGTATACCACAAAAAACCAGTATCCAACTATTTGCACGGAGGTGGTCATCTATCTAGTCAGAAAATTGAATTTCTGCCAGCCTCATTTTACAGATGAGAAAGCTGAAGCCTACAGGGGCCCATGTCTGGTCCACACACATCTGGAGCTCAGGTCTCTGACTCCTAGGCCAGAATGCCTTTAGCTATACAGGCCTAGCATGTACGACTTTATGTTGAGCAAAATCAGATAATTCTAGGACCCTGTGTGACTCCATGGAAAACCAGGGCTAAGGCTTTATAGGTCTGGGGAAAAAAAGTCTTTTGCAAGATTTGACCAGTGAGTCCAGGGATACTCCAACCTCTGGCTCCCAGATTTGATCAGGGAGTACTGCTTGGGTCCAGGTGCTTCCACGATCATCTAAGGCGCTTCCCAAACCCATTGATGGCAAATGGGGCCAGACCTCAGCCTTGAAGATTCCTGATGAGCAATAGGCATACAGTTACAGTTCAGATGAAAGACAAAGGTCCCCCCAAGCCTCACATTTGCCCACCTCACGGGCCTGGCTGAAGTGTTTCAGAGGAGTAGCTGACTGGCCAGTCAGGTTCTCAGTCAGGTTTTCTCCAGGAAAGTGGGATCAAAGCAACTTTGGGGCTAACTTTTCTTGCTTCTGAGATGAGTAAGAACCAGAGTGTGCAAATATTTGTGAATCACACTGGGGATATTTTTCCACATATCCCAGCAATAATCCAAGTGGCCAAAGGCTTGCTGTTCCCATAATGGCCTGGCCCTCAAAGCTCTCCAGGCTGTTCCTTCATGCTACCATTTCATTATAAGAAGCAAGACAGGCCTTGGCACTTAAGTTCTTACGAGTTCCTAAAAAGCAAAGGAGAGGATTTAAGCGAGGCGACACACCCAGGGGCTGGCTAATAGCAGGAACACAGCTGGGACTTCACAGCTGCAGAGTCATCACACTGTGCATCAGATGTGAGCCTCTCGGGCAGCTGCGCATGGCCCAGGATGCTGTCGCAGGCGGGTAGAGGTTGGCAGAACTCTCTCACAAAGTTTTCCTTGGAGGCCAGAAGCACTGTGTGCCAGGTGGTGGTGTCCAGCTCTCCAGCTGTGTCCCCCTACTCTTTGGGGAGAATGTTTCTGGGAGGGTTTGTATGGAGAGAGTTCAGGTCAGATCCATGGAGGAAGAACCTGTTTGCTATTTTCTCCTTCAGAAATGGTCTTATGATGGCAAAAATGCCCTTAAATATTCGAGATTCGTTTACTACATGCACTGCTCTTACTCGAATGGAAAAGCCGTCCTGGAGGATGCCAATCACCTTTTTGGCTATAAAAGGGCCAAAGTGAGATGCTTTTGATAAGCTCATACCTTTGTAGTTTGCAAGAATTACAATTCCATTCACCTGGGTTTCTTCGGACTGAATGAGTTTTTCTAATGTCAAGTATACAGCTCGGATGTTTTCGGTAATTTGGTAGTTGCTTGGTATCCATCTGTCTGGGCGGATTCAGAGGAAATGGCAGCCTCTGGGGTCCGTGTGGGGCAGCACGGTGAGGAAGCCGGAGCTGAGGACATCGTTCAGAGCTGATGGCCTCAGGTTACTGAAGACCGCGGGCCAGCTTCTCCTGCAGCTGTGGTAATTGACCAGCAACTACAGGGCCCGCGTTGCAATGAAATTTGCGGGCACGCAGGAAGCGCAGCAGGAAGGCGTCATCGAGGGATGTGCTCAGGTTGGGGTACTCCTTCCGTAACATGTCACAGAGGGCCTACACATCCTGGAGTCTCCCCCTCTGGCTTCTCCTGCAGCTCTTCCTGGGCTTTGGTGACCATGTCTTCAGTCAGTGAGCGTACACATAACCAGGAGGAACCGGGGATGGCGGCAGCTCATTTTCACAGGGCGAGGCCACAGAAGGGCTGGTTCGCAGAGAGTCACTTTCCTCTGACATTAGCTATCAGGGTCCCCGCCCGGCTGCGAGGCGGACGGCGGGTCAACCAGCGGCCCTCTTTCCTCTTAGAAATGCTTTTATTATATCACATAAATTCTGACATGTTGTATTGGAATTATCTTTTGATTCTAGGAAACATTTAATTCATTCTGCCTTTGTGATGTGGGTATGTTATGGTTTGTACCTAAGTGTCCCCTCAAAGCCTCATGCAGTCATTGGGGCATGTTACTAGAATTTGTGATTAATTTATGATCCAGTGTTGGGATTATGGGTGTAAGTGCTACACTTGCCCTGGGGCAGATATCCTGAAGGTAATATAAAGAAAGGGAAGAGGCTTGCTGTCTCTGTTACTTTACTCTCTTGGGACAAGATACCCGACACCCAAAATTAAGGAAGAAAAGGTTTATTTAGCTCACAGCTTGTTGAAGTTTTAGTCCATACTCAGCTGGCTCCAAGGCAGAGTGCCACATGGTAGTGGGCAGTAGTTCATGGAGGCAGAAAACAGCAAAGAGCAAAGGCAAAAGGGAGGAGCAGTAGCAGCAGTGGCAGAGCAAGCCTCTCACCTTTCCTTATATTGCCTCAGGCTATCTGCCCCAGGGTGGGTATAACACTCATACCTATAAATCCCAGCAGTACTCAGACCCGTAATCCCAGCCTTGGATCATGAATTAATCACTAACTCTAGAACCAATGGCTGCATGAAGCTGTGGGGGAAGGGGAGAGGAGGGACAACTACACACAAGCCATAGCACTTGCCTCTGCCACTGCTGCCACTATTCCTGCTTTTTTTGTGCTTGTTTGGATGTTTCCCATCACCATGAACTGCTGCTCTCCACCATGTTCCACTCTGTCTTGGAGCCAGCTGAGCATGGACTGAAACCTACACTAACTGTGAGCTAAATAAACCTTTTCTTCCTTAATTTTGTGTGTCAGATATTTTGTCCCAATAATGACAGAAAAAAGTAACTAAGACAGGGTTTTTATAGCAATACATTTTCCTCTTAGAATTGCTCTCACTGTGTCCCATAACTTCTGGTATGTTATATTGGTATTATCATTTGATTCTAGGAAATGTTTGATTTCTTCTGTGAACTTTACTATTCAAGAGAGTATTTCTTTATCTCCAGGGCTTTATACAACTTCTGTGGTATCTTTTGCCATTACTTTTGGTTTCATTGTACCATGACTGTTAATATACATGGAATGATTTTGATTCTTTTGTATTTATTCAAGCAAGCTTTATGTGAACTATTTTGAAGAAAATTCAGTGTGCTGTTGAGAGAATGTATATTTCTTTGCTCTTGGATTGAATATTCTGGAGATATCTTCAACTCTGATATTTCTTTGTTGATCTATTGTCTATTTCATCTATTTGTGAAAGTGGAGAATTGACGTCCCCCTCTATGATTGTGTTGACACTTATCTTTTATGTCCAAAATTATTTGTTTTATGAAGGTATGTTCACCAGTATTTGATACATATATATTTATAGTTATTATCACTTACCATTGAGTTCCTTCCTTTACTAATATGTAGTGACCTTTTTTGTCTCTCCTGATCAGTTTTGGCTTGAAGTCCAATTTGTCTGAAAATAGAGTAGCTACTCTGGCTTGCTTTGGGGCTCTGCTTATGTGAAAATTATTTTCAATTCTTTTAATATATATAT
>NW_004524654.1:5683363-5724890 GCF_000260255.1 Octodon degus
CCATTCACCCTACTTGTTGCATTTATTCCAGGATGCCCATTCATGTTGATATCTTCATTAAGAGAATGTATGTGGTTTGCTATTTCTCTAGGTTATTTTTGAGTATTTTTTATAGTACCAGTTTTGTGGTTATGAATTGCTCAATGTGATTTTTACTCTTGAAGGTCTTAATTTCTCCAGGAATTTTCAAAGCTTTTTTTTTCAGGATATATTAATCTGGGTTGAAAGTTGTTTTCTTTTAGGGCTTAAAGAACATGGCTTTCATGAATTTGAAGATTTATGATGAGAAGTGTGCAGTAAGTCTATTAGATTTGTTGTTTTACTCCAACAGCTTTTAAAATTCTATCCTTCTGGGCTTTTTACTATGATGTGCCATGAAAAACGTGTTTTCCTATCATGGTCATTTGCAGTTCTATATGTCCCCCTTATTTATATGCTGAATTATTTCCACATATCTGGAAAGTTTTCAGCCTTGATTTTTATAAAGAAAGTTTTTAAATGCCGTTTTACATCTTCTATTTTTTCTAATTACAATTATTTCTAGTTTAGTCTTTGTATCATCTAGCTGTTGCTGGATTCAATTCTTATGATTTCTTTTTGTTTTTGTGGTTTGCTATCTCTGAGTAAATGGCCACTCTCATCCTCCTTATTTTCTAGTTCTGATACTTTCTCCCCACAGTCCTCTCTTCTGCTTCCCATACTTTCAAATGAAATTTTTATCTCCTAGATTTGCTTGCTGTAATTCTTTGCTAAGCTTATCATGCATATTTTGCATCATTTTGGTTACCTCAGTTAGCTTTTTGTGTCATGTCTTATTTAAGCTCATGGATCATTTTGGTTAGCCCATTATCTGTTTAGTTACACTGTATTTGAGCTCACACAACCCTTTATTGATATGACTTTTCTTTTTTGATTTTTTGTTTCTTCTTTTATCACTCTGAACAGTTCAGTCATTTTGATTTTTTATTTCATCCCAATGGATGCCCATCGAATCAACTTTTGGGAGTTAGGAGGTTTGAGAAGCATTTTTTTGCCTTGTTTCTCTTGTGTCTTTGTGTGTGTGTGTGTGTGTGTGTGTGTGTGTGTGTGTGTGTGTGTGCGCTGATGGTTAAAGACCAATTAGTGTGGGAAGACTGCTGATAGTTACTACCTTCTAGTCATGGCTTTATTTGCATTTTGGTATTTGTCTATCTCTTTGACCTATTCAGTTTAACAGGATCATACCTGGTCACTGTGTTACAAGAAGAGAACCCTCCTGGTTATATTGATGTCAACATACATCAACCATTAAAACTTGTTTTAACAATTTGATCCTTTTACTAAGGTTCTATACAGACTGTAATAAACTGTACTAGCCCTTGTCCTTGGTTCTCTGGACCCCTTTCCACCTGTAAGAGATCTACCCTCGGTCTTCTGTATCCTTCCTTTTTCTTGTAGTTTGCACTTTCCCTAATGTGACGAGAGATACCATATGTATTCAAGTTTATATGTCTGATTTATTTCACTAAACATCATATTTTCTAGATGTATCCATTTTCTTACAAATGTCTCAAATTTGTCTTTCTTTATAAATGAGTAGTATTCCATTATACATAGACACCACACTTTCTTTATTCAATCAACTTTTGATGGGTATATGGGCTGTTTCTAGGATTTTTGTATTATAGAATTGTGCTTCTATAAACACTGGTATGTGTGTGTCACTGTAATATGCCTCAAATTCTCTGGGGGAAGACGTATGGAAGTGGAATATCTGGGTGCTACAGAATTTTTAATTGTTGGAATAATTTTTATAGCTAGAGTGAAGATACAGCATTGAGGGGTTTGAACAAATATTTATGGGAGTGGCAGAAAGGATACAGAAGAAAAGTGAAATTGGAGATAAAGGGATGTTCTAAGAATGTTAATGTGTTGGTTATCTTATGCTTGGATCCTCTATACACAATTTTGGTGAGGTTTACCATGACTTTTCATGAAATTATTGTTTATATTAAAGCACTGGTTACTTCTTATTCTCCTTTGCACATATACAAACACTTCACATGTAATCTAGATGAAAGAAGAGAGGAAGAGAAGGAAGATACCAGAATAAGGGACAGAGGAAAAGAGAAGATAAAACAAGGGACAAGAAAAAGAAATACCTCCCAATCAAAATTCCCATCTGGTTGCAACCCAAAGTTTAAGTGTCTTCACGGTTTATTTTATATTTCAATGTGAGCACAACTAATGATCACTTTTCCCAGGCTCACATGCAGAGAAGTTTTGACCTGTAACAGGATCTGGATGGATTTCTGGGCTGGTTCTTCTACCTTCTCCAAGTGTCATTATGACGTCAAGTTACTTCTCACCCTTCTCAGTTGCAGTCCAGTTCACTTTGCCTTTTATTGCTTGTCCCTGACCCTCATGCCTCTTCATGATTTGCTCAATTGTCTGCCCATGAGCAAGGAAGCTTGTTGGTCTGGATGACACACAAGTGCCACCTCTCCACTGCAAGTTGCACTCTGGATGTGGCTAACTGTAGGCCTTTGCTTCTATCCCAAGATCTTACCCCCTCAGCGAATTTGAGGTGCAGGGTGGTTGGCCCAGCACCCATTTCTCTATTGACTTCAATCAAGGCTCTCTCCATCCCTGCTCCTTTCCCTTCATGGAAAATCCCACAGCCATGTCTGCATTCTCCCTCCACAAACCTCCTGCTAAGCATGCCACTGGATGCCTCTGGCCAGTGCTCTCCATCTGTAATCCTTCCCCATTGATTCTCCCCAACCTCCAATTTTGGAGCCTGGTGGAGCCTCATCCCTGTCCAGAAGTAGGTGATGGGCAGTGAGTAGAATGTCATGTGGGTACAACACTCCAGTGTTTAGAAAAATGAATGAGTGACTATTCCTGGGCCAGGTTGGTCTCTTATCTCCCCAGAGTCTTACCACATGAATGCTGCCTACTCACATAGTCCCTAAAGTGCAGTTTTCTTAGAATTCAAGCTAGTGTCATTTCTCATATACTCCTTGACAGCTTTGTTTCTCTGATACCCTGGTTTGTAAGTATTTCACTCCTTCTGTTCCTTTTCCCAAAGGGGAGGATAGAAAGGTTTAATTTCAGTGGCTTGTTTGCTGCTAGAGTGCAGGCTTCCTCCCATAGAACATTAGATGCTGTCCCAAGTTGATGCATGTGCCAAACCTGGGTGCAAGTGGTACTGTGATCCTGACGCAGTCTGGCTTTCATCTGTAAACCTCCCTAGTAACTCCTCCCATGGGTCTGGTGAGTTACACTTCTATGTTCCCTCTGCTATCTGGCTTTTCCACTCCCATTTTAGCACGGCTGTACTTTTGTGGTGCATATCTCAGAGACTTCCTCCTCCTCTTGCCACTTAGCCATGAAGGGACTCCAACTATGAGAAAGTTTATCATGGAAATTTCCCAGCTCAAGCCTGGTGGCATGGTATCACCCAGGTTTCTTCTAGCTTGATTAAAAAAGTAGTCTACAAATTTAGGTTACATTTTATGTTATATAGGTCTTGCTTTATCATGGTCTTAACCATCCAGCAGAAAAGTATAAAAATGAGGTATAAAAAGTAAAGCCATATTAATATGCTGAGCTGTAAAAGGCTCAAGTCAACAATTTCTGACTTTGCCAGCCATGCGGATAACCCACTACTATTTTGGACTACTGGACTATATTGGATTACTTTGCTGAATTCACCTACCTACAATATTTAAATGGAAATGGAATACCCATCTCTGACAAAACTAAACAAAAAGGGGGACACAAATAAAGGACCATTTTGTAGTGAAAAAAAATATATCTGTATGTACAAAATAGTTACAACAGATATAGAGCTACTTTCTCTTAGTTCAATGAGAAGAAAGATTTGTATTAATAGTGTTTAGACAAGATATCGTATCTGCATCTTATACTATTAATAACTGCTATGAAGACAATATACAATGTCTTAATTATTGTACCTGTCCTACTAACCTGTTTTGAAACTGTCACAATGCAATTTCTTTCTCGATAAAATATATATAAAAAAAGGAGCCTCTAAGGAGTTGGTAGGTACAGTGAATAATGCTGGTGCTCTCACTGAACTGCTTTTCACATCTTTGAATTTTCTTTTGCCTATAACATCCAGCCCCTGTAGTTCTTCCTGGGCTGCTAAAGAGTTTGCTGGCAATGCAGAGAGCAAGTGTGGCTGAGAATTATTCTCTACTTACTCCCCTACAATTCAGGGGTATGGAAGTGTGAAAGCTGTAGGCTCCCTGCCTTAGGAGTTCCTTAATATACTCAGGCTGGAGCCAGGCTTGGCTACATGTACTGGTGTATTTTCATTCTCCTTCCTGCCCTTGCTTCCCCTCTTCCTAGAGACATCTTGTGTGTGCACTACCTGAACAAATCACATAGACTAATTCATTATGATGATATAGGTTTTCCTATCCTATTTAAATATAAAATAATATTTAAATATATTATTTTTAAAGCGGAGATTCATGCTTTATTCTGTTAATACTTTCCAATTTTATTTTCTTCCCCCCCTTTTTAGATGTGAGTCTTGCTATGTTATCTAAGCTGCCTTAAACTTGTGATTCTCATGCCTCAGTCTCCTGAGTAGCTGGGATTATAGGCACATACCATCAAGGCATCTGTCTTCCCTTATCACTTTTTTTAAACAATAAGAACCACAAAAATTACAATCTTTTAAACAACCTGGGAAATAAGCAAGTTTGTTTTCTGAATAAGTACTAAATATTAGCTAGTAATTCAGTCTCAGCCATGTTCACTTGAATATATTTTATTGAGAATACGGCACTAACAGCATGATGACAGACTTTTACTCACAAATGTGTACCAAGCAGCACACAAACTTTAAAATGTGTTACTTTTCACAAGTAATTTTTAAGTATAGCATCATTTGGTACTACAGTCAAAGACGACATTTAGATTCCTCAGTTTTGGGGCATTTGGTAACATCAAAATGCTTGCCTAGTCATGCTGAAGAAAGAAATTCAAAAGCAGTTTCTTTTTCTTCTGCCAATTCCTTTGCAGTAAGATCCATCTTCTCACGTGAGAAGTCATTAATAGGGAGACCTTCCACAAACTTCCAGGTCTTATTCTGTTTGGAAATAAAGAGATTTATAATGAAACTACAATTGATCTTCTAGCAAGAAACAACCTAGTATAAATATTCATATCTAGAAGTGTGCCACTTTAAAGTCTGATTTAAAAAAAGTAAATAATCCACATTTATTTTTTCAGTGCTGGAGATCAAGCACAGGGCCTTTCTGCATGAAGGTAAACACTGTACCATGAAGCAAACCATTAACCAGGAATCCAAATCTTAATTAACACATAATTATTCTACTAAGCTATCTCCCTGGCCCAATTAACACATAATTCTATATAAAAAGCCAACATTTGAATCTAAAATCCATCAAATCTTGAAAAATTATTTAAAAAACCCTAACATTAGTTAATCAGGTTATAATAAAGAACAACACTACTGAGGATCACTATATCATTTAGAGATAAGTACAATCTGATATTAAGGGAAGTAATAATATATCTAGGAAGTGTTGACTCTTGTGCTGTAATTTATCTTCAATCTTTTTTTTTATATTAACCATTGTTTTTTTTTTATTCATTATTATTTATTACATTTATTTATTGTGTGTGTGTGTGGCCAGCTCAGCCCACCAGGGGGCGGGTCTGGCTGGCATGTGGTGCTGGGGATCGAACCACGGTCCCTGTGCTTTGCCAAGCTTGTTTCAAGTAGGTGCTTTAGACCACTGAGCCATCTCTCCAGCCCCTCTTCAATCTTTTTGATAAACTGAAGTGACAGACATAAAAAAAGATAATAAGAAAGAATGCTTAATTTAGTAAAAGACTAACTTTGTAAGTCAAATTATTCCATTTTTGAGAAAAAATATGTAACGACTTTCCCCCCTCAAAACACGTTACCTTGATTACAACAGGGAATGAATAGAGCAGATCATCAGGAATACCATAGCAGTTGCCATCAGAGAAGACACCCATGGACACAAACTCTCCCTTAAAAAAACAAGTTATACGTTCTCACAGGGCACAGAGATTATTTTACCAGTTAACACATGAACTAATAAAATTAAACCAGGTGATTTTCTTACTATGTGCATAATTTCATTACTGTAAAGGAATGATGACCAACACCTGGCATTTCTATCACAAGATAACTTTCATGCATTTTATCTCACTCTACTACTCCAAATTATATGTGAAGTAGGTCAGAGAAACGTAATTCTTATTATAAACATGAGGAAGCTGGCCCAAAGCTGACGTGAAGGAGAAAATGGTTTTCCATATAAAATCTCACTTATTCCTCACAATTGTGTGGTATCACGTAACATGACAAACAACTCAGAAAGGTTAAGTGATTTTCTGAAGGTTACTTGGTTTGCAGGCAGGTGGGCTAGAAATAACCTAGTTGGCTTGACTGTGGAATAGGGGCTTTATACTTTATAGTATTGGAGAATAAAAATAAAGAGTGGCCTGTGCACATCACTGAGTTCTCACCTCTGGGGTTCCAAACCAGATGTCTCTGATGTGATCTGCGATGGCTTTTGCAGCAGACATCGCACTGGATAGTTTCCGAGCTTTGATGACAGCCGCGCCACGCTGCTGCACAATCTAGGTAGAAGCAGGCAGAGGCGCCACTGTTATTTGACTGTGCTAGCAAAATATTCATCAGTTCCAAGCTGACACTGAGGTGAAAACCTACAATCATAGCAAAAATATGTCTTCTCCAAAATCATGCAATTACCTAGTCTTGACCTTATTAACCTAATTGACTTATAAGCGCCATCAGCAGTCACACCAAGTTTAAGAGAAATCTAATCAGATTTAAGAGAAATACAGTAATTAGACAAATGACTTCTCTCTCAAATTGTGACCTGTTTGAAAAAATTTCTTAGAAAAAATGAAATAGCTTCAGAGTTTTTTTAAGACACTCACTTTTTGAAGAAAGAAAAGTACAAACTCCCATAGGATATTTAACATACTTTATATAAGGAAATGGATCTTGGTTAAAACAAAACAAAAGAAAACAAACCAGAAAAATCAGATGATTAGACTGTGGTCCAATTTTTCCCACTTTTGACAATCAATTTCATTTGCTCTATAACAGGTCAGATCATATTGGATTGTGACTGGCTTTGTGAAATACCAAAAGAACATACGCAGTCCTCACAGCAAATACAAAAGACCTGCTCTCTATGAGGTTTCCCTTCCATTGGTTGGGGACACACTTAGGTCAGCAGTGTGGCGTGTCTCTCCAGAGTTATTTATGCTTGGCTGTGAAACTGACTCATGACTTCTCTTACCGTGATGAAGTCTCCCTTGAGCCAACTGTCATCTTTCAGAGCTTCATAAACACCAACTTCCTTTCCATGCAATTTCACTTTGGCGTGGTTGACATCTGGATATTGAGTTGAGGAATGGTTTCCCCAGATGATGACATTCTTTACATCATCAGCAGTCACACCAAGTTTCAGAGCAATCTAATCCAATTTAAGAGAAATACAGCAATTAGAGAAATGACTTCTCTCTCAAATTATGACCTGTTTGAAAAAGATTTCTTAAGAATAAAAATGAAAAAGCTTCAGAGTTTTTTTTCTACATAATTTTATTGATAAATAACAATGAGACAGTTTCAAATCAAATTGGTAGGACAGTTTCAATAATTAACACATTGCATACGTTCTTCCTAGTGGTTAATTGCTGTACAACATGCAGACATGATATCCTATTTACAAACACCATTAGAAAAAATCACTCTATTCATTAAGAGAATGTAACTATATATCTATCCTAACCACTTTGAATATACAGATACAAAATGGACATACATCTGTATACCCTTTTTTGTTAAGCTCTGTTATTTGAATATTATAGGTGTGTAAACTCAGCAAAATATTCTAAAAGAGTCCAGTAGCCCATAATAGTATTGGGTCTTCCGCTTGACTGGCAATGTCAGAAATTGTTGACCTGAGTCCCCTACAGCTCAGCATAACAGCATGGCTTTACTTCTTATATTTCGTTTTTATACTTTTCTGCTTTTGTTTTTTGAGACAGAGTCTCACACTGTAGTGCAGACTGACCTTGAGCTCACTGTAATCCTATTGTCTCAACTTTCCAAATTCTGGGATTACAGAACTTGTGGTGTATCACCATGCTTGGCTTGCTTCTGAAATTTTAAGACTATCACAAATTATACTGATTTACAAAAAATGCAAATTTCATTGCTTGGTAATTGCATAAAATAGCTTCATAGTGTTAATGAAATATTTTGGGCAGAATTTTTAAGTAGAATATCAATGAAGACAGACTATCTGACAGTTTGTGTTTAACTTATTGGTATAGTAGATTTATCAGATATAAAGCAACAACTATGTGATCTTTGTTTTGTTGATAAAGCTTACATGGAGATAGCTCATTGGCACTTCAGAGAAATCAGGTGCTTTAGGTACTTTCCCCATATTTAGGTGAAAAAATATATTTACTTTTTTTGGTACCAGGAACTGAAATCAGGACCTTGAGCTTGCTAGATGGGCACTTTGCCACTGAGCTATATCCCTGGCCCTACAGAAAATTCTTATAATAAAGCAAAACAAACCAATTTTCAATAGATCTTATATATGAAATTTTAGAGTAGAAAGAGACTTACATTATCCAAGAATAACCCCATTTGCTAGGTTAGGATGCAGAAGAAAGAGGTATAAATATATACCCATATATGTATCCATCTACATAGATACATGTACCTTGAGTTATGTTATATTCTGAAATTATTTTAAGTTGAAAATAATTTAAGTGGAAATGAATTTAATACACCTAACCTGGTGAACATCATAACAACCAAGCTTTCTTTAAATGTACTCAAAACATTTATTTTAATGTACAGTTGGGCAAAATCATTCTAACACAAAGCCTACTTTATAAAAAAGTGTTAAATATATTATTTTAAAATATTTATAGATTTATGAATACCCACATCTATATTACCTTGGGCAAGTAACCCAAGATGCTTTTAATCAAGAACTTAAGAGCTCATAACCACTCCGAATGTCAGATTCAACTACTCTAAAGTAAAATGAAGATAAAGTGCCTCAAGGCCTCCCCCTCGCCCACAAGTCTCCTTGGCATCCTTTACTTGCTTTGTTCATGCTGCCTACCCCCTCTTGCTCCTTTGATCTCTTTAGCTAATCTAGTTCTGTCTGGACAGCAAAGGCCAGGTACTTTGCACTCAACAGATGTCATTTTATCATTCGTGTTAGAGCTAGTCTAAATTAACATGCACTCAGGATAACTGTTCCTTGATTCTTAGACACTTTTCATGTCTGTCATATAGATCTGTTAAAGACTTTGACTAATTCCCCAGCCCTAGTAATTTTCTTCCCCCTCATACCAGCCAACTGGTATCACTGTCAAATTACCTTGTCAGCAGACATACATAGAGCTCTGGTTTGCAACTACAGGGGAGTGCTACAGGTGATAAAGAGTTACTATGCAGCTAAGACTTCTACGTTTTAAAACAAGTTACATAAAACCAGTCAACATTCATGTAAGAAAAAGTTAACTTTGGGTTTATTATTGTCTCATTGGGTAAACAACTTTTACAAGGGGGAAAAACTCCTTCTTCAAAAACTCCTTAAAAGCTCTCTCTGTGCCAGAATGACATGTTGAAACAGTGCCTAACCAAAGGCCTGTGAAGACCGTGAAAGTGTGCCAGAAGGGATGGTTAAAGTCTGATGAGATAGCTTTCCCCTCTCGGCTCATTCTTGACTTTTGCCCTCATAAGAAAAACCATTTCAGGCCCTGGGACAAAACAGCACTTGGTAATACCTCTGGAAGCAGAATACTCCAATGTATACCTCTAACAAAACCTCAGATGAAACAACAGAAAGAGATGTCAGAGTTGTCATTTTACCTTTTATCCCCTGTAAGAACTAAGTAAGTAACAAAACAGCAATGAAGAATTGACAACTGCAACTCATACAACATCTTGCCTCCAGTCATTCAAATAAACTCCTGTTTCTTCCCCAGATTGTGTTCACAGCCTAAGCTAAATAAACCTCAGGGAAATATTTATAGTATTTTACTATCCAATGACCTTCTAAATTAGCTGGAATGTTGAGGGCAGTGTTCCTAAGGTGTGGCTCTTTCCAACTTCAGGCTGTGTATTGCTTAATAAAAACAAAATCAACAACCATTCTACAGTTAACTTTTATTGTATGAGTATTTGACAGATACCCTGCTAATGGCTTACAATGGATCTTATTTCATAGTCACTTTTGAGGTTGATACAATTATTATTCTATTTTATAGCTTGACTATGCTTTCTCAAGGTCACAAACCAGGAAGTAGATTAGGTCTCCTGATTGAGAACACGCACAGGGGCTTGTTTTGAGTCAGGCAAAGCTAGGAGGTTCCATCATTTACCAGCTACATCATGTGGAGTGGTTCTCTCACCTCTCTGGGACCCAGGTTTCCTATCTATAAAACAACTATAATAATGAGATATATCTTATAGTTATTACAAAAACAGAATGAAAGATATTAGGCATTCAGCTTATATTCGAAGCTTAACAAATGTAAAATCTTTTCTCTGTCATTCAGGAATTGAAAAGTTAAGTCTGAGTTTAAGACAGAGTTCCCTTAACTTTGACCTTATGTCATCTTCTGGTTAAAAATTTTCTTGACACTAAATAAAGATGTCATATGTAGAAGAAAAGCACATCTGCCATATGTGGCAGTGATGACCTAAGGATGAAGAGGGGTGGCTAGAAAAGTGCTAGGGAAAAGGAAAGAGGCTATGTCTGAGAAGTAAAATTTTCACCTGACTCCCAAGGGCACCACGACCAGTTAGAGCTGAGCAATCCTAGGAAATGAGCCTGTATGTATGGCCTGGTTTCTAATTTTTTGAAAAGCTATTGTTAATTTCCTGGTCCTCAACTTCTTGGCATATTTTTCTGAGGTTCCAAAGGGTAAAAAAATTACAACAATTTAAATCTTGTTTCTTAAGTAGTGAAAATAGGGAATTTTATGGACACATATAGACTATGATATAAAATTGGAAACTAACTAAATATTATTAAAATTAAAATTTGAACTTCATTGCTTAGCTGCAAGGAAAAAGCAGAATAACCCAAGTACACAAACAACTTTCCTCTTATAATCTCACAATCTGAAAAATTTAAATTATGTAGTATCGAGTGAATTACTTATACTAGTAACTAATGCTAATTTCCAAGAGAATAGCAATAAGTCCATTTCATTATCATTAGCAATTAAAATATAGTTAAAAAAACAAAATTAAGTGTGAATTTCAGCTTCTGGCCCTTAGAATATATTTAAACATTGTCAAATATATTTAATTATAATTTACCTTTAATAAAAGGAATGGTTTCCTACTACATAAACAGAAAAAGAAAAAGAGTAGAATTCACTGATTTTAAAAGCATTTTAAAGCTGAAAATTTGCACCATTTAAGATTTGAAAAGACATTTTTCTTACTTGAGATTTAGCTCTGTTGTGATCCAAACGGGTCAAGCAACTAAAGTTCTCTTTAGGGATGGATGGAGCTGACTTAGAGGCAGTCAGGCAGTTGGTATTTGCTGGATTTCCCACAACAATCACCTAGGATACATGGGAGGCACAGAAGTTATAAACTATATTTTTATTAAATAAATTATCTTAGATTTTGACTGAAAATGTGTAATAAGTAGATTACATATTAAGTTTGTATGAGATAAATATATTTTAAAAAACCATTATAGTATGTAGATGTTTATTCTGTTTTCTAAAAACTTTGCTTGCCTTGTTAGTATTTGGTGTGACTAAACTAGTTTTTGATAGAGCTGTTATACACATATAAATCATTTTCCACTTAGCAATGTTTAGATGTATATTTTGTTTTTGTGCCAACAGAGCTAGAGTATGTATCTACCTACCCCTCTACATACACACTCAAAAATCCAAACAAGGGCTAGGGAGATAGCTCAGTAGAAAAAGTGCCCTGAGTTCAATCTCCAGTCCTGAAAAAAAAAAAATCCAAACAAAAAACTTCTAGTAATTTAAGACTCTCTATATATCAGTTTGATTTATTCATGTAATTTTCCTTTTATTTGAAAACAATTTATCTGTATGATTAGTAAGTATTCCTCCAACTTGCCTCATTTTAAAATTTCCTGGGCTTCTTGCTGAAAGAAGAAGAAGACTGATCTTTCTCCACAATCACCTATGTAACTCTAAGCGTCTGAACAAGTACTTCCACATAGCAAAAAGGCACCAGAAAGTTGTCTTCTTTATAACTTAAAGAACCAAAACTAAATTTACACGTCATAGTAGTGAACAAATTTTTTGAGTACTTGTGCTTATAGATTTCTGTACTTACATAAAAAGATCTGGAAAGGGAGATCTATACTTACTGAACTTTACATAGAATTGGGAGGACAAAAGGGGTCAACAATTTTCACTTAAATGCTAAAAGTACAAGTTTCAAATTCAAGTAATGAAAAATCTAACAAAATACAGTACTGATTACCTTAACTGACTTTTTGGCATATTTATCCAAAGCTGCACCCTGGCTTTTGAAGATTTTTACATTTGCTTTCAGTAAATCTTTCCTCTCCATGCCTTCCCTTCTTGGCATGGAGCCCACAAGAACAGCCACATCCAGGTCTTTGAAGGCGATTTCTTCTTTATCCGTTGCAATAACATCTGTGGACAATATTCAGAACTCCTTAAATATCCAAGTCTGAAGTTTTACTTTTTACACTGAATCTAGTCATTCATTCTTAAACTCCGTAGCCAGTTGTTTACTATTACACCTTACATTGATTGATTGCCCTTTCCAGGACATATCATCGTAGAAATGTCAACAAATTTATTTTCTTATTTCAATTCAAAAATTCTTTTATCTTTCCTAATCCTATATAGTGCAAGGTAGACCTTTCAAAATGACATCTGTTATTCACATTTATTACCAAAGATAACATAAAGAGCAACTCATTCACTGAACCTTTAAATCATATTAACTTCAAGGTCTAAGATGCCAATCACAAATTCAATATGGTAAATGTTTACTGAGTAGTATGCTAGAGATAATGTTAAGAGAGTTACATTATTATAAATTTTATCTTCTGATTTTACAGATGAAGGCACTGAGGTTTACAAAGATTAGCAACTACCATAATAAGATAGTAAGGTTGTAATTCCAGTCTGTCAGTACAGAGTTCAACTACTTTGCCACAATGTCAGTCTAATAAACATACACAATTTGCTGTTTGATTAAAGAACATGTATCTTTGGTCTCCTTTGTTGACTGTATTAAAAAGGCCATGACTGCTATTGGCATATTATTGGTACATTTTTAAGCCAAGGAATTTGTGTTAGTCAGGCTTTTTAAGTCCCCCACTGAGCATAAGCAGAAACACCAGTATAGGACACAAATACACAACTTTTTCCCAGTCATATATCCATACTCGCTAAACTTTCCATTTGCTACCATATCCCAAGCTACCAGAGAGTAAGTTTGCCCCAGAAGACCCAATAGAAGAGACTCAATAGTGAAGGGAATGCTAATGGAAAAAAGTAACAAAAGTTGATTTGGAAAAGTTGTCTAAAGAAAGGGAGCCAGAAGAAAAGTTGAGGCTCAGTCACATATTCTTTTATAGAACTATGCAACCAAATGATTCAGATGGTAGAATTTCTCTTCCAGTAAATGTTTATTGAACTGATAAATGAATTTCAAGGAAAATTTTTCTTGGGAAATAAATACATTGTTTTCTGCAAACTTCTATAAGAGTTATCTTAATCTTTACCAAATGAAAAAGATCACAATCAAAGTATATAAAGAAAACTATTCGAGTTAGTTTATAATCTAACCTGATAGTTTAACAAAGTTTTCAATCAAATGTAAGACTTCTCTGTTACATTTGAATATAGTTCAGTGATTCTTAAAGGCACTTAGTTGAATTCTTGTGGGTTTTCTCAAAATAGCTGGAACATAGTTAAACAAATTTATACTATATCTCATCCTGGCAGATGGAATGGACCATACACAAATGATCAACCAATTTCTAGGATACAGTCTCAGTTGTATAACACTTGTGCAGTATTTTACTCAATTAGTAAAATAAACTACATATAGATATGTTGAGGAAAAAGCGGCCATTTACTTGGCATTGACCATTTCTCATGTTTATCCTTATTCCTGGAATACAAGATAAACAGTAGTTCAAAAACAAAAAGTTTTGTGAAAAATCTAATTGGGAATCTTTAAACATCAGAGGATACTATAAAATCCTTCCTTTCCAACTCACCTTTCAGGAGGGGGAGAGCACAATCTTGCAGTTCCATTAGGACCCCATCCAGAACACCCATCATGGGAGTGATATCTAACAGTACAAGCACTATAGGCTGCCAAAAAGCAAAGACAGCATCCATCAGTGTAGATCATGCCACTTAGCACAAAAATGCCATTTTGCAGTTTTTGTTTACATGCATATAATGCCCATTAATGAATGGTAATAAATACTTTAATATCTCAGGTATCTAAGACTATGCCACTTTCAGATGACTGCCATCACCGGTTGCACCAAGTTAACGTAAGTCCTTGGAATGATTCTGATTTTTAAACTGTTTTTAGTGCCTGGAAGAATGCATATAAATACTTCACCAGCTTTCATGTATAGTAACATGCCTATTACACTTATCAGGGCTACCTATCTCTTCACCACTTTATGATTTATTTGCCATTAAATACAGTTTTATTAATGATATTCTCACACTAATGCCAAGAGTTTGAGACATGCCCCTACCTGGTCTTTACCAAAGACAGATCCATTTCCGATGCTGTACAACAGTGAATATGCAATTTGACCAGCTGCTCCAGTCACAAGGACTCTGATTGGCTCAGACTATAAAGAAAGAGATCCATTCAGATTATGTTAAAAGCGTTATTTTATCTTAGGGATTCAGGATTTTAATAAGGCAAGCATATACATTAAAAGCAAACATAAAACTTAAAATCTCTTTGTATTACATTAGAAAACTAACACGCTTGTTCTAGAAAATACAGTATGCATAATTGACAAATATGTCCTTCAGCTACATATTTTATGTGGTATTATATAACTCTCACTCTATCAGGTGCACCAAGTGTTACTCTGTATTTTCTACATGATTGTATCCATCTTTTAAGGGATATTTTATTACTGAAACAGCCTAACAATGTTGATGTGCGCAAAACATGGTTATACCAACCCTGGACAGCCTGGAGAGCCTTACAAATCCTTATTATGCAAATCCCCTATTATCTGCTCTCTAGACTCTTTCACATCACCCTGAGGAGTAACAGTGGTTAAAACTTTCCATTTACACTGAACCAAACTTTAAAGAAAAAAGAAAAAAAGAGCATTAACTACCCAAAAGAAAACTAAGCCTTTCTTAGAAGAAAAAATTACTATCTGGATTACAATAAATTATAAGTAATGAGAGCAACATGTAGGGAAAGTTGACAACCTGATTTCAAAGGAAATTTATTTTTGAAAGGATGACATATAGGAAGAGCATGACAGTCATAATATTGAGAAGTAGCCTTACAGATCAAGAGACTCAGAATGAAGATATAGGAAGAAAAATATTGAGATTTAGAGTGAGGAGCCTGAGTCATTTAAATAAGGTTAAATTAAGCTCAGAGAATTTTAAAACACAGAATCAAGGTGAACTTTTCTTTTTCTCTGACAATGTTTGGTGCATGTGGCTCTACTCCATCACCTCTATCCCTTCCTACACAGAGAAATGCCAAATGAATTGACTGGGAGGAATAGCAGTGTTTGGATTGTTTTTATTAAAAATTCTGTCTTCTACATGAATCATGCATCTAAAATGGATTTTTTTTTTTTTTTTTTTTGGCTGGCTCAGGCTGCCTTAAGGGCAGGTCTGGTAAGGCAGGTGGAGGTGGGGATAGAACTGTGGTATCCTGTGCCTGACTGCATTTGCGTGAGCAGGGGGTTAAACAACTGAGATAACTGCAGGCCTCCATGCATCTGAAATGGAAAGAGGATAGATGACCTTGAAGGATCCTTTCAACCTTCTAACACTAAGCACTGAGGTCATCAGCACTCAGCAATGTGGTATTGAAAGAAATCAAAGGAAAAAAAATAATATTGGGAAAAAAGTATCAACTGTTACAGAAAAATAAATCGAGCTGGCCATGGTGGTACTGGGGAGGCTGATGTAGAAGGATCTCTATAAATTTGAGGCCAGGTTGGAAAACACAGTGAGTCCAAGGTCAATCTGAACTACACAGTGAGACCGTGTTTCAAAAATCCCATGCCATACTGGCCAAAACAGGGTGTGATGGTGCACACTTGTAATCCCAGCGCTGGGGAGGCTAAGACAGGAGAATCACTATGAGTCCAAGCTGTTTAGCGAGACCCTGTACCAAATAAATAAATAAATACATAAAAGATTAAAATATATATATAAAAAACCAAAACACCAAACCAAACCAAACAATTACACAAAAAACCCTGATGATTGTAGACTACTGGTGCCTTTCTTCCTCAGAGGTGGGACCAGCATGGGAATAGAAAACAAACAAATCCCCTGTGAAAACTATGGAGAAAGTTTCTTCCTGAACTTGTGTCTCTTCATCTTTTCAGCAACTTTTACTCATTACTTTGTATCTTCAAATATACAAGATACATTAATTTTTAAGTCAGTATAAAAATAGATATTTATACTCCAAAAAGACTAGATATATAAAGATTACTCTCAATGTATATGGTTATTTCTTATTATGTTAAAGTATTTATATTCTTATCTGTCATTAGTATTTACAGAAAAATCTTAAATGGGCTATACATGCTTTTTATTTGTCATTTTCCTTTCTCCCTTGAAGTTAAGTAGAGAGATAAGGAAAGAGAGGAAGAAATCATTCCTCCTTTCCCTTTCAAATGTAAGGTCTTCAAGACTAGAAGCTCATCTGTTATATTTTAATTTTTTTGAGGGGAGTTCTACTTTATTATTTTTTTTAATTTTTATTTAATTTTATTTTTATTTTTTGTCAGAACCAGGGATTGAACTCAGGCTCTTGCACTTGTCAGGGAAGTGCTTATTCCACTGAGCTATCTCCCCAGCCCCTTCTACTTTATTTATAGCTGTATCTGAACTAACTAGAATACCTGACACAGGTGCACCTCAAATATTTCTCAATAGCTAGATCTTGAAAATATTACTACTCTAAAGATAGAAATGTATAACAATTATTTTAAAGTATATTGAACAACTGTTTAAAAAATTTTAAAAGGTATTATTCATATATACTTGCATTGAGAAGACAGAAAACTTAGATATCATAAATAATAATTTGAGCTATAAGCAAAACTATTTCACTAGTTCTAAGTTATAGTTTTGGGCTGGAGAGATATAACTCAGTGGCTTAAAGTGCCTCCCTAGCAAGTGCAAGGTCTTGAATTCAACTCCTGGTACTAAGTTATAGTTTCAACCAACAACTGATAAACTTATCTCATTCAATTCATACATGAAACAATATATCATTGAATTCCTAGCAGGTACTTGTTACTATTTTAGGCCAGGGAATCCATTAATAAACCTTCTGAATTTAGAAAAAGGATAAGCCCATTCTCTAAAATAGGGCTAGAGGCAGTGGAGGGAAGTAACGAAAGAGATGGCCTTTGGAGACGAACTTCTCTAGACTCATGTCCTGGCGCCACATCTCATTAGCTGTATACTTTTGGAAAGTTAACATCTATGTATTATTTCCACAGAGGAAAATGGAGAGATAATTGCAGATCCAACAAACTGCAGCTCTAAGGATTGAGATTAGTTTAGGTACAGAGCACAAAGAATAGCATAAAGCAAATATCACAGTTATAAGTTTCTGTCACAACAGAATTTTTCTCTAAGGATTCTTTTTTTGTTTGTTTTGGAGACAGGGTATTGCTAAATTGCCCAGGCTGGTCTTAAACTTGCAATTCTTTGGTCTTGGTCTTCTGAATAGCTGGGGATTAGGCTCCTCTAAGGATTCTTATAGCCAATGGCTCTCTGTTTACATGCCTATTACTCTTTACTAGGCTATGAAGAATCCTGCCAGGAGTCTTGCTTTCACTCAAATCCTTTACTCATACAGTGTTCAAAAAATATCCGTTGAATGAAAAAAAGGGTAACTAAAAACAAACATACTATACTCCGATGTAAGTAAGCTGGGTTAAAAAATGAGGAAAAACATATAGCTCTACCTATAAAAAAAATCTCTCAGAAAGTCAAGTAGATGACTAGAATAGAATAATGGAGTCAACTTTAGCTACTAAAAATATGTCCATAGTATCTCTTTGGTGTAGGGGTTGTAGCCAACTCCAATTTGCTAATTCTACCAGCAGTTTTCTTCTGCCTCTTTGGGTCAATTTTTTCATAAGTAATTTTATCTTGTTAAAGCATAGTATGAAGCCTAGTTAGTATGTGAATGACGATGGAATAAGTAAAGGAAGCACACATTTGGATCTTACTGTTCTTTTGCAACACTGTAGTTGAAAAGCAGGAAGGTGGGAGAGTCCTGTGGATATCTCACTATGCTACTGTGTGAAGACAGGTTACTATTCTTTGCTCAGATATCTGGGCAGTCTGCCAAGATTCAAGAAGTGATGTCTTCGCTCTAGGCAGGGCACTAATGACCTTCCTGCAAATGCAGGCTCTGTCTTGAGACTGTGCTATGGTCTCAGTTGCGAAGCTTGAATTTAACTATTTATTTATTTATTTATTTACTTTGCAGTACTGG
This sequence comes from Octodon degus, assembly GCF_000260255.1. Classification (NCBI taxonomy): domain Eukaryota; kingdom Metazoa; phylum Chordata; class Mammalia; order Rodentia; family Octodontidae; genus Octodon; species Octodon degus. Next base: position 5,702,193 of record NW_004524654.1, read on the forward strand.
AGATTGAACTCAGGACCCCGCGCTTGCCAGACAAGTGCTTATTCTAATGAGCTGTCTCCCCGGGCCCCTTCTTTCCATTATTAACAGAAAAATACATCAATTTCTTTCTTACTTCCTAATTTATATACATTTCTAATTTACATATATTTCTGTAATACAAAATACAAGTGGTGCCACAGTCCTTCAGCTATTTTCTATGAACTTTTTTTTTTTTTTTTTTTGGTGGTACTGGGGATTGAACTCAGGACCTTGCACTTGCCAGGCAAGCGCTTATTCTACTGAGCTATCTCCCTATGGAGTTCTTATAGCCACAAGCAAAGAATTTTCTCCTGTAGCCCCTTCGAATTGGTTTACAAAAGATGGCTCTTTTATAAATCACTAATTATTCATGCTCTTCTGAAGAGGAAGATTTTGAGTCATGTAAAACAGAAAACTGACAGAATTCTTCTTTATAGACAGTCTCTGTCTTACCTGATATCTTAGTGACCTTTCAGGAGTGAAGCCTGGCTTAAATCTAGTAAATAGCAAAAATAAAATAAGCATCTGGATTTCTCTGTAACTGTGGGAAAAAAGATCTTATGACCTGACCAAGTTACCTTTAAGATGAGATGAAATCTCCAAATTATCTTTCAATTTCACTAGTCTGAATTAAAAGATTAAAGCTATCAGGTAATTTACATACTGGCAACACAGCTGAGTTTATATTTGCAGTATGAATTTATATAGCATCATAGAACATCAGTTACTAAAAGTAAAAATTTAGCATGACTTAACTGAGTAATAATAAAATGGAATGTGACCTTGAGCAAATCATGTTCTCTCTGGGTCTCAATAAATTCAGGTTTCATCCAGTTCTAAAATTAAAAGCATCTCTGCTTTCTTGTTAAGACTATTAAGAAAGAAACCACTGAAACCATAAATTAAATGATTACATTACTTCATAAAACAACTAGGAAAACAATTACTGGGAATTAGTAGCTGTCCTTTGCCCACTTAGGACATTCAGTGCCCATGCTTTGAAAACATGTCTTTTCAGGTTCTGGAAAACTTCCAATTCATTCAAGCATTTTTCCACATTCTCCATTTTTAGTATTTTGAGATAAAGGAAGAAAAATACTTCCAAATATAAGTACAAGTATAGAAAAAATTTGCCTCAACAGGACAGTAAATGTCACCTTCAAAGAGCTCGCTGATTATACGTCACAGTTTCTGCACTCCCCCATCCCCCAGCCCTCTTGCAGCAGAGACAAGATACGCAGCTCTAGAGATTGCTTCAATGACAAGATGGTAAGGCTGTGTTACACTGAAAAGTAGTGGTGCTTCTGGAATTCAAAACATATAGAACAAGAAAGAACACCTGCACTAGTCATCTGACTAATGATGCTACTGTGTACTAACATTACAAAAGAAGATCAATGAAGAAGTTTTAAATAATATTTTGTTAAGTTAGATATGGAGGAAACACGTCTCATGAAAATGCAGATCGTAATTTGGCACATCCAGTGAACATAACCTTAACAGTAGAGTGCCTTTTGCAGTAAAAGGCTCTGTGACAAAAGCCCTTAAAATAGCACGGTTCAAGAGAAGGGGGTGGGGCGTTTAGAATGCAAATCTCTCAACGAAACCTCTTCATCCCTAGCGTGCCCTATTACAAACCTTCGGAGAAAACCATAATTCGTATTTTGTCCCCCGTTGTACCACAGGAGGAAAGCTGAGTTTCTTCAAGGGCAGTGATTTCTCCAGAGACTTACGAAAAGCCCCCAGGAGGAAAGCAAGCCCTTCCCAATCACTAGGTTATTGCGACAGTCTCCAACTGAGTGGGAACTGCTTTGCAAACGGCTCCAAGGTCAATGTGATGCCCTGCTCCCGACAAAAATCCTTCAAGTTCAAGAACTCTCACACCCACCCCAGAGGTAAGCAGAAGCCAGAGGCCCACACTCACCATGCTTGGGAACTGCGCGGACAATTCTGCACCTGCCGAACGAGCCTTGTAAGTCAGGTCACCTCTAGCTCAGAACTGAGTCGAGGAGCAAGACCTGTGACAGTCAAAAAAAAAAAAAAAAAGACTGCGTTCCCGATCGCAGTGCCCTCTGGGAAATGTAGTTTAGGCTGCCCAACTCTGGCGCACACTTTACGCATTTTCTGCAGTGTTGAACTACACTTCCCGAAAAGCAATTTTTTCTCACGTCCTTCTTCCTGCGCTATCTAGCCATTACAAAATAGTCCCCAAGGGTGAATCTCTGTGATTGGAGGACGACTACAAGCGAATGGTTTGGTCTCTAAAGAAAACGTCTGCCTGCTGGCACTTGGCAATTGGCGGAAAGCAAGGTGTTGTGTCACTCGAGGGAGGAGAGATGAACCCCTCAACCACCTCACTAGTGCGCAACAGAAATTTTTTTCGTTCCCTGAGGTAAACGTAGACGGTCAAGAGACTTCCGCTGCGTAAAACTGTGTCGACCCGGAAACAAAATCTTTTAAATCGTTTTACACGCTGTCTAGGGGCGGGGGAATTGTTGTGTCCGGAAGACTTCTTCTTCAGCTTCTCAGGTTGCTAAGCGACGAGGCGGGCGCACCCGAGAGAACTGTGGTGGCGGCGATTCCAAAACCCTGAGGGAACTGTGGCGGCGACGGGGACGGAGTGCGCACGTGTTCTCAAATCATCCTTCCTCGCGCGGAGCCTCTCCCCGGGCAGTGTCAGTACGGTGACGAGGAGAGGGTCTGCGGGCAATCCCTCCTAGGCGACCTGGGGCAGGGCGTCTTCTCCATTCCAGCAACAGGTGAGCCCCGACTGGAAAGCGAGGCTTTTTTTTTTTTTTTTTTTTAACCTTAGGGTGCAGACTGTGATTGTGCGCCTTCCTACGTTGCTTTTTATGGGTCTCCTAACACAGCATGAGGGGCGTGGGAGTGCCACGGTGTTTTGGAGAATGTAGTGTACTGGAGTCTGCGCCCGCCCTCCACTGTAAAGTGCCGCTCTTCCAGAGTTAAATAAACATATTTATTGAGTTTCTGCTTGGGAGTTGGGGGAGGTCTTGCATTGCAGTCTATGGGTTTGACTTTTTCAGGAGCTTGCAGTCCATGGATCTAACTTTTCTCTGCCTCCTGCGAACGTTGTCATGCATTCTCTTTTGAAAACTGGTTGTGCTTTTAAATCATCTTTACTCTAAAGTTATGTCAAGCCTGTGTGTCTAAAGGAAGAGTGGACATGGATGGGAGACATTGGTTGTTTCAAGTGGAATATTAGCTAGGAAAATAATGTAAGAGCTTTTTATTTAAAATTGATGCTCAAGAGAATTGCTGTATTTCTCTGAAAGCTTGTTTGATGTGGGTATTGGAAGAAGATGCGGTGCTTTGGGATCGCTATACATAATGAAAATGAATATATTAGGTAACGTTGGCAATACTCTTGGGTTTGTTTTATCGCTGGTAGAGGAATGACACGTGTTTTAGTTTTTCTCTGTTTCATTTTTGCTAGGCTCTTATTATTTGAGGAATGAAATATAATGCCTTACTTTTCTCCTTGATCTTTAAGTAGTATTTATCACTACTTAGACACTTCCTTAAATCACTTTATTCTGTTGTCTCTCAGATACACATTTTCTGGGTTTCCTCTCTTTTCTTTGGTTGTCCTGGCTCGGTCTTTCCAAGTTATTTTTAAATTAAACTCTGATTTATTAATATTGGAATGCCTGTATTCATCTCTCTGTATGAAATCTTTAAATAAACCGAATCATGAGTGTTCTATCTCTTTGAATGCTACTTCTTTGTCAAAAACTCCCAAATTTATCTGATGTGGCAGTGCAAGCCTGTAATCCCAGAACTTTGAGAATCTGATGAAGGAGAATCCTAAATTCACATCCCCTCTTGGCAATTTAGCTAGACCTTGTCTCAAAAGAGAAAAAAAAAAATACTATTTTTTAAATAGAAAGGGTAGGAGTTAGCTTGGTGTGAAGGCCCTAGGTTCAGTCTCCCCTTACCAAGAAAGCAAAACAACAAAACCAACCCTCTCAAATTTGTTTCTAGTCCTGGTATGTCTACTTAACTACTACTATGTCTACTACTTAATTTGTACTTGATTTTAAAATAAACATCATTTCCACTTCTTTTACAGTATTTCTTACTGAATTGTGTCTATTAAAAGTATATCATGTCCCTAGTATAAGACCTTTGTTATACTTTTATGTATTTGATCCGCATAATATGAGTTGCCCTCAGTTTCATTATTTTGGTTGTGGATGGAAATTACAAGATTTCAGATTGTAGATTAGGAAAGAGACAGGGCTGGTTAGGTGAAGACTAGTTTAATAAATTGGCCAGAGGAATTTAGGAAAAAAGTGTTTAGGCTCTGGCATTTAGTTAAGCTCTGGGGATTCTGGAATGAATATAAATAACATAGTTATTTACAGGTCTTTAATTGATTTTGTGCCTATATACTTTGTAATATAAAAATAGATTCACTTGAATTACTCAATGATAATTAAAATCAGTTAATGTTTTTTCTTTTCCCCTACTAAATAGGTATTATGAAAACTTACTTTATTAAGTAATTGCTTTACATGTAAAAGTACTGCTAAATAAGCATAAACATGCCTATTATTTTTCTCTGAATGTGTCAAAAATAGTTATAATTGTGTTCATTATTTCAAAAAATTAAGACATGCCCTTTAGGAGCCTAGGTATACTGTGATACACAGATATGTAAGCCTATAATAATAGTGTAATGACCTGGTTAATAATAAAAAGTTAGGTACTCTGGGCTGGTAACTCTTTAAAAAGGGGATGCTGCCAGAATGAAAACAAATGGATATTTCTGCCAGGCGGCAAAGGTAGGAGGTAGAACCACATTCGCAGTGTTGCAGGTAGCATTTGAATTGGTAGTAAGTAATCACTCATACATGCTTTAATTTCCTGACTTAAAAAAAAACAAAAAACTAAGGTTCTAGATTCTAGGACTATACTGTTGAACACTGTAGTCATTAGTCACATATGACTGTTCAAATTTAAGTTAATTAAAATTTAAAACCCAGTTTCCCAGTTATATTAGCTACATTTCAGGAACTTACTAATACATCTGACAGAATATAGAACAGAATCACCAAAAGTTCCATTGCACAGGACTGTGAGAATTCAGTGGAGGCAAGGCATCACCCAGAGCCAGAGCAGGTGTGGCATTGCTGCATGGTATTTCTTTGAGCTTTGGGTTCCTATGGAGTGCATAACTGCTCTAATATGACAATACAGGAAGGGCCCCAACAAAAGGGAAAACTAAGTCTTGCCTTAACCATGGCCTTTTATTCTAATAAAAGTCAGATTTGCAGTGTAGCTGTACATGTGTCTGTTTGAAAGATATTTGGGCACATTGCAGTGTCCTGGATCTTGAATCAAATTTAGCTTCAGTAAGACTATGCTCTTGGGAAGGCCTGAGAAAGCAGTCATTTCCTGGGTGACCTTGAATAACATCTATTTTCTGTGTTATACTATTCTGGAAAGCGTGTGTTCCTGCCTCATTCTTAGTAAGTGGAAGAATATATGCCATATGTAGAGGCTTGAAATAGAATGACGGGTTCAGATCCTACCAATCTTGGGAAGGAAAAAAAGAGAAGCCCTAGCTGAGGTGTCTGTTTATTTTACTATATGCTACAAATTTATGTTAATGTGAGTTTTATGAGTTTTCCTAAAGTTTCTACCTTACTGGGTGCTGCCATAACAAAATATCATACAGAAGGGTGAGATGATAAAAATTTCTCATAGTTCTGGAGTCTAGGAAGTCTAAAATCAAATGCCAGCAGATTTGTTTTAGCTAAGGTCTTCTTCCTGGTTTGCAAATAGCTGTCTTTATGTCCTTACTACATGAATTTTTTAAGAGACAAAGACATTTAGTCCAGTGCTGTATTTTATTTGATATATTTTTTCTCTATGTACTTATTTTATAATAAGTTCTTCCTCTTCAAAGTTTGGCTGGTTTTGTTACATATTTTCAGTTGGTATTAAACAAACAGTCTTTCTAAATCAAATTTCACAGTTATTCTTATTACCAAGGAAAGAGAAAAAAGAGAAATGTCACTGAAAAGGGGCCAAAGGTGTTTTAATTGTATGGGTGGGTATAGAAAATGGGTATTTGTTTTATTTGTTCAACTTTACTCACATTAGCAGTCTCTTCTTGGATATACTGTGATGCCAAATATACAATGTATAGTTGATTTTGTGCGTATATACTTTGTAATATAAAAATAGATTCACTTGAGTTATTCAATAATAAAATCAGTTAATGTTTTTTCTTTTCCCCTATTAAATAAGTATTATGAAAACTTATTTTATTAACTAATTGCTTTACGTGTAAAAGTACTGCTAAATAAGCATAAATGTGCCTATTTTTTTCTCTAAATATGTCAAAAATAGTTATAGTTGTGTTCATTATTTCAAAAAATTAAGACATACCAAAAAGGAACCTCAAAATGGATCAATTCGTGGTTCAGGAGATAAAGGGCTAAAAGTTGATCGGTAACTTGAGGCAGAGACAGGAGGGTAGAGGGGAAAAAAGAGCTGTTGAGTGAAAAGAAGTGACATATTGAAGTGAAGTTTAAAATAGTAGTTACAGATCCAATTGACTTTTATGTGTAAAATGTAGTTACAGATCCAATTGACTTTTATGTGTAATTCAAGAGTCAGGGAAACCTTTATTCTACCAAATAAAATGGGCTCTCTGGAATGGCAGACAGTGGGTTTTATAAAGTGGGAACAAGGAAACAGAACCATGGAGGGGGTGGGGAAGCAGATTGATTAATATCAAGTTACTTTTTTAAGGGGTTAAGTGAAGGAGTCTTGGACTTATTACAGTGACTCAAGTAGATTGGAATCTCCTGTTTTTAGGTCTGTTTTAGGATTTATCTGCTTCTGTTAAGTTTCAGTTTGATTGTGCATTTAATATGTGATTATTTTGGTTTGGTCTGATAATTTAGGGCACAGCGTGAGACAGTGGTGGCCGTGAACCTCTGGCATGCATACTATAGCAGGCCGTTTGCTATCGCTGTAAGCTCTAAGAGGTTCGCCATCATTCCATAGGAGCTCAAAACAGTGGTCTCCTTTTTGTTTAGTAAAGGGGAGGAAAAAGCCTTCACTGTATTAATTGGCAAAACTACTTGCTGTTGTTCAAACATACTTTTCTTTTCTGCATCCATGTTTTATGTGTATTTTTTCCTCAACTAAAGACTCATCCTTTCTGCCTTTTAAAATTCATTCCACCAGGTTTTTCTTCATATAGCAGGTGTGGTGGTATACCCATAATTATAGCACTTTGGGAGACTAAGGCGGGTTGATTGAAAGTTTGAGTCCAGCTGAGACATTTTAGCAAGATTTTGACTTAAAATGAAAAAAAATTAAAAAGGGCTGGGGATATAGCTCATTGGAAAGGCTCTAGATTTAATCTCTAGTATGTTAAAAAAAAAAAAAAAAGTGAATAGCTTTTTTACAGCCAGAAGTAGAGATTTCTGTATATCCTTAATCTCAACATTCCAATACACTTCTCTGACATACTGTCTTACCTACCTGATATATTTTAATGTTTAATGGTTTTTAAATAATATATTTATTTCAAAAGTATGAATACAAATTGATACTTATGACTGTAAAAAACTTCATTACAATTAGTAGTACACATCGAACAAACCAATATATGACAAATTTAGTTAAATAATTATTAAGTATTGAAAGTAAAATTGTAATGGAAGTATATCCTTCTTTATCCCATTAGTTCATGTATCTGGATAAATGTTATATATGTTTAGTTCATGTATCTGGATAAATGTTATATATGTTTAAATGAGACTAGATTCATTGTCACACTTATTTCTATTTTTCAGAGTTGTAAATATAACTGTAAACATGAGCCATATCTTAAGAAGTTTGGAGGGTTTTTTTTAACTGTTCCGTTTTTCATACGATGACCTGTCATCAAAAGTTATTTTCAGTGATCTGTGAAATGGTAATTCACTTAAAATTCCCTTTACTTTTGCTGAAAGCAAAGTATTGAAAAGCTTCTGACTTGCATAAGTATTTATTATCCATTGGTCCTCCAAAGCTTTACTAAACCTTGTCCAAAATCATAACTTGCTTTTTTATTTACAGTTTTTCATAATTATTTCAGTATATTTAGAAAATGCTAAGAAAAATGAAAGCATTATCTTAACACTTTTCCTAAACAATTTTTAAATGAGAGATGCTCTCATGTTATCATATGTCTTAAATGTGTCTATGTCAAAACTTTTAGGTGGCTAATTTTGCTAATTGAATATTTAGTTTGGATTAAAATGTCAGATGATCTAATTTGTGAAAGTAGCCAGTCAAATAAGATTGGCATATATTGTATCAGAAAAAAAGAATGTTTTTATTTTTAAGTTAAACATTAATAGTTGTTTTTAGGAATATTTAAAAAACTATTTAAGTAATAAATTTAAACATTTAAAAATAAATAATAAAATCAAGCTTAAAATGATACAAAAATAAAAATCATTAAAATAATGTTAAAATTTTGATAGTGCTATTTCTCATTGCTTTATTTAATAATAAAGTGATAAATGGTTTCTAAAGTGAGAAATATGATTTAAAAATATGGTATTCCTTTAGTTCATCAGTTCAGTTCCAAAAAGACACTGAGCTGCTGAGAATTTGAGAATATCGTATACAAATAAGAAATGCATTGGTTTTGGTAGACGGACTCCTTCTCTCCCTCCTCTTCCTTCCTTTTTCCTATGTTCTTTCCTGTTGTACTGGAGATTGAACCCAAGGCCTTTAGTGAAGTACATCTCTAGCCTTTTAACTATTTTTAAATTTTGAGATGGTCTTGCTCAGTTGCCAAGGCTGGACTCAAACTTCTGATTCTCCTGTTTCAGCCCCCTAGAATTTTGGGATTTATAGTCATGCGCTGTCACAATTGGTTGGGCTACCTCAGAATCATACTTTTCCTTATATTCAATGAAAAAGAAAATACGAATTGCTAAAAGTCAGGTAGTTTAGTAATCAGCGTATTTTTTTAAAAAAAACAAGTAGAAAGTAAAAAAAAAAAATGTAAGCTCAGGATTGACCATAATTTGAGTAAATCTTTCATTATGTAATTGGCATTAAAATATACGTGACTTGCTAATAATTAGTCCTGAAATACCTGTATATCTGGGAAGGCATTCTGGTTCTCCCCGTTTCCTGTCTCTTTCTGAGCAAAACAGTTCACTCTTTTTTATGTAGAGTGAGCGTGCATTATTTTCAAAGTCTACGTTCTTGGATCCTTACTTTTTACCCTAAGCATTGATTCAAAGTTTATTTCTGCTGGGGCTGGTGAGATAGCTCAAGAGTCTAAAGCACCTGCTTAGGCAAGCTTAGGCAAGCTTAGGCAGCGCAGGGACCACCATTCCCAATGGACTGAGCTGGCCACAAAAACTTATTCTGCTATTCCTCCTAAGACAGTTTTTTTCTATTAGCTTCTAAGAGGAAGAGATTTTCTGTTGTTATGCCTAAAATTTCTTCATTTGTGCCTTTGATTTACAGTAAATTTTAGGAGAGTTTTTGAACCAGAACACGTCCTGCTGTCCCCACAACAGGACAGGACATTCCCACACTCCAAGAAGGCCAGTAACATGTATCCTCCACACCCAGTAGAAAACACCAAATCAGTCACTTATTTGGAAATTCACAGGCCTTGTTCTCTTTCTATTGAGTTACTCTTTAAATCAGATTATGGAACACATTAGCACTGATTATAAATTAGCTTTCACAGGTAATATAATTCATTCCAGCAGTAGATTTTTGGTCAGGTGCCCTCTTGGAGAACTATTTTTGGTAATAACTAATACTAAGTAGCAAAATATGTCCTTTCAGTTTCATTATGAATTTAAACCTCTAGATGGCTTTTGAATTTGATGTAAACATTTGTTTTGTTAAGGCAATAAACAAAAGAACATTAAACCATTGGAGATATTGTTAACATTTTGTTTTTTGAGGTTGTTTTGCTCAGCTCAGCATTATTTAGGTAATGTTTATCTCAAATTGAAGGGAATATTTGAAATACAATTTTTAAAGCATTTGTCAGAGCTTTTAAATAAGCATTAAATTTTAGAGACCTAGAATAGAAGGTTGGTTTTTGGGACCCTAGGAGCTCATAAGATATTTTGCCTTTTTTTCTGGCCAGATGGAAGAGCTAAGGTAGGAGGGTCACAGTGAATGTAAGGCTGCCTGGCAAGACCAGCTTAAACTACATAGTGTAAGACCTTGTCTCAAAAGACAAAAACAAAAATTGATATTTTTTCATGTAGCACATATATAATTGGTATGCATCTATTTAAAAATCATTCATTTTAATGTTTAATGCAGTACAGTTAAGTTTTTATGTAACAATTTTGATTTAATCTTTCATTCAAAGAATTAAAGTAATTTTTGGGAAATAATATTAAAATGGCTTTGCTCTTGGTCTAATTGGTTCCATTTTTTAAAAAAAATGCATGTGCTGTACCATCACATCCATGCAATTAATATGTAGCCATTTAGATGATACAATATGAGTAAAGATAGGGTCATTTGAAAAGGAAGATTAAATTGCTAAATAAACCAGAAATCAAATTGCTTTTTTTTTTTTTTTGAGGATTGAACTTAGGACCCTGCGCTTGCCAGTCAAGTGCTTATTCTACTGAGCTATCTCTCTGGGTCCCCAAATTACTAATATTTTTAAGATGAAAGACTGCAAAGCTAAATAGTTGACATAGCTAAAAGTAAGTTTGGCTTTATATTCTTTTTAAACATAAGAATAATTCTAGGGATCCTGGAAATTATGTGATTAGTTAAGATGATGTGCAGAACATTTTAAAAAATATTCTCAAGTAATTTCTAAAATGAGTATGTTGTATTTTAAAAATGATTGTCACATTTACATTCATGTCAGTGAGTCTTAAACTAATTCCAAAATCAAAATTTAGTTATGGCAAAAATAAGACTGCTTATATTTAAATTATAACCAAATTGAGAATTTATTACTATATTTATTATTTCATATGTACACAATTTACATGCATCCCAAAATATTTTAACTACCATATATATGTAGAAGTTAATATGGAACACTTCACAGATTTGCAAGTCATCCTTGTGCAGAGGCTATGCTAATCTTCTAAGTATTGTTCAATCTTTTGTAAGTATGCTACTGAAGCAAGTACAACTATAAAATATATTTAACTAGAATTTTCAGGGATAATTTAACAGTAATAAAATTTTAGTCGAGTGACCTGTATATAATCAAGTTGCTGTGAATGGCCAAGAAGTTATATTGAGGGCAATCAGTTGGTAGGTCCTCTTTTTAAAACTTAAGGTAAGAGAAAACATTTATTACAATTTTTTTTTTTTTTAAATCCCAGTACTGGGGATTGAACTCAGGACCTTGCACTTGCCAGGCAAGTGCTTATTCTATTGAGCTATCTCCCTGGCCCCTCTTACGATTCTTTTTGATAATTATATATTTCTGGGGATGTGTGCTACCTAACTTTGAGTATTTCCCTTTAAATTGAAGGAGTAGAATTTATTGGTTTTAACTTTACTACTTATTTATGTGATCTTGATTCTGTTTCTTGATATCTGTAAGCCTTACTTTACACTAGGGATAACATAGAGTGACCATAGAGGCAGGAAATAATATAGCAGTTACATTCACATAGAGATCTACTTGAATCAAGAGATGCCCAAGATATTTATAAGCACTGTTTCTAAGACTAAATCTTTGGAAATAACATATGTCCAAAATGAATAAAAACATTATTTATTTATTTGTTTGTTTTTATGTATTTAGTACGGGGTCTCACTGCACAGATTGGACTCCTTGTGATCTTTCTGTTTTTAGCCCCCAAAGTGCTGAGATTACAGGTGCATGCCACCATACCTAGTCTCAATCACCTCAGGGGTGGGGCCGGCATGGCAGGTGGGGGATTGAATCCCTGGCGCCTACGTCTGCCTAAGCAGGTGCTTTAGTCTGGTGAGCTATCTGGCCAGCCCTTCTGAATAAATATATTAAACATGAATGGATCATGGTAATTCCTCATATGGAGGAATATAAAAAATATGTTCAGTGAAAAAAGCAAATTATTTATTCACTTCTCTAATTTCGTCCTCTGAGAAGTGTGTGTCCATCTTGGATGCCCATTTCTGGACTGGGTCTTTAAATTTTGGGGCCCTGATGTTTTTTAGTTCTTTATAAACTCTAGAGAGAAGACCTTTGTCTGAGTGCTTATTAGTTCAGATTTTTTCCCAGTTTGTGGGTTGTCTTTTCACTTTGTTGGTAATTTCTTTTTTTTTTTTTTAATTTTATTTATTTAACATTTATTTAGTGTGTGTGTGTGTGTGTGTGTGTGTGTGTGTGGCCAGCTCAGCCCACCAGGGGGCGGGACTGGCTGGCATGTGGTGCTGGGGAATTGAACTGCGGTCCCTGTGCTTTGCCAAGCTTGTTCCAAGTAGGTGCTTTAGACCACTGAGCCATCTCACCAGCCCCGGTAATTTCTTTTGACATGCAAAAACTTCTCAGTAAGAGGAGGTCCCAGTTGTTATTTCTTTCAAGTATTACCTGTGCAATTTGATTTTTGTTCATGAATTCTTTGCCTACCCCTATGTCTTCAAGGGTTCCTCCTACTTTCTCTTCCAGGAGAGTTAGTGTTTCTGTTTTAAAGTTTAGATCTTTAAACCCCTTTGACTTTAGCTTAGTGCATGGTGATCGACTTGGGTCAAGTTTTAGTTTTTGGCATGTAGAGAGCCAGTTTTTCCAGCACCATTTGTTAAAGAGGATATTGTTATTCCAGTAAGCATATTTGTCCCCTTTGTCAAAGATAAGGTGGCTGAGTGTGTTTGTAGAGGCTTCTGCATCTTGTAATCTATCCCATTGATCCTCAGGTCTATTTTGTTGCCAATACCATGCTGATTTTATCTCAGTAGTTTTGTGGTATAATTTCAAGACAGGAAATAGAAATTCTCAATTCCAGTGAGGACATGGACAATGAAGAGTATTCCAGTTTTTGCATCCATGAAGGCCACAGGATCGTTTCTATATTCATATTAATGAGTAGAGATAATTGCACAAAACAGGAATTGTATTATTATACATAAAATTACATATAAAATTTCCAGTTTCTCATGATTTTTGCAAACAGCTTATATCTAATATATAATGGCACTTGCCAGGCAGGCACCTTACTACTGTCCTGAATAATATGTCAGCCCTAATCATAATATAACTAATTCAGTAACCAATTTTATATTAGGTAGTATTTGTGCTTTTTTTACACTCCTAGCAATTTTCTTTTGCTGGCTTATTTATCAAGTTTCATGAATTTATTGAATGGTTTTTACATTATTTGGATCAATGTTATGATCATATTTTTTGATGTAATGGAATTGAACTCAGGACGTGGTACTTGTGAGGCAGGCACCTTACTGTTGTCCTGAATAATATGTCAGCCCTAATCATAATGTAACTAATTCAGTAGCCATTTTTTTATTATTTGAGTAGTATTTGTGGTTTTTTTTTTTTAACACTCCTAGTAATTATAGTCAGAAAGTCTTTCTTAATTCACACACATACTCACAAGGCTTGCTTTCATTTTGGAACATACCTGTTTCAGAGTTAGTGATACTATTATTATGTTTTTCCACTTTAACCCCACCTCACAGTTTGTTTTCTATGAATGATACATGCATACACCTTTTAGTTTTGCAGCCACTAACTTTATTGCATTCATTTCAATAAGTTAGTTGTCCATTGCTGTCAATTTTTTACTTTAGAGAAAAGGGTGTATGCACTGAAATTATGATTAATATCTGTTTATTTCCTCTAAACAAGCAGGATTATTTGCATGTGAAAAGGGAAAAAAGTAGGAAAACTTCCGTCTTGGTTTCTGTTGTTGTTATACTACCTACTGAATAAAATATGACATAAGGAAAAAAAAAGCAAATTGTATTAAAACAGATATAGTGTGATTTTCATAAAAATTAAAAATGGTATAAATGCTGTGGTTTGGATATGGTTTGTACTCAAAAAGAGAGAGTACGGGAAGTTTGGTTGCCAGTGTAACAGTGTTGAAAGGTGGTGGACCTTTAAGAAGTGAGGCCTGCTGGCAGGTCATTAGGTCACAGGTCTCTACTCTCATAAGGGATTAATGCTTATCTCTGGAGTGGGTTAGGTCCCAAGAAACTGGATTAATTATCTTGAGAGCAGATTGTTAGGCAGTAACGCCATCCCATATGTTTGGCCAATGTGCATTTGAAGTGATAAATGTTGAAGTATGTAAGATCAAAACACCCAAAATCTAAAAAAGATCCAAATTCTACAAATATAGTAGTTCTGGAAAAAGTAATTAAAAATTTGAGACGTTTATATATATTTAAGGGATTTATTTGAGAAACAAAAACACAAAGAACTCTCCATAGACTATTTTACATAATGCAATAGACAATAGCGTACGTATTTTTTTTTGCAAACATAAGCACCCTGGAATACTAACAACAATTAGGTGTTAGTAACAGTGAGCAGATGAACTATTCATAGTATGTCAAAAAGTGAAATGTACACATGCGTAATTGTGTGCACCCAGCTTTGTAACTTTTTCCATGTGAAATAGTGTGATGCACAACCTAAGTCATTTGACCAGATCAACTAGACAGGAAACTGTAGTGGGTCCCTTATTCATATAGTTTCAAGGAGCTGAGAGCTCTAGAAATTTTATCTTTCACAAGTGCAGACAAAAAGGACATCTCTTTTTTTATTGAGTAAGTTTAAGAATTTTACCTACATGCACAATGCTTACAAATTCAGAATTGTATTACACAAATTCAGAGTTATATTGCACTCTTATGGAGTTGAATTTACAAAATATACATAAAAAGGATTAGAACTTTCTAAAAGTGTTTGCACAATTTATGTATATTTCAGAAATAATACAGAGATGGAATACATAGCATAGAGAATTGTAAAAAAATACCAAGATGTTGTATATTTCCAAAAATAATTCAAATTTATTTATGAAATTAGTTAATTAGAGAATCTAGTAGGTAGTCAAAGATTATTGGTAGTAATAAAATAAAAAATGCAGAGGTGATCTGTGTATTTATCATATTAATTGTAATCCTGAGGAAAGAGAAGTGAGGCTCAGTCATAAAATAAAAATATTGTTACAACCTGTGATGAACACCATAATGAATAATTTAAGGTTGTACAGTGATTGTAAAATTGGAGAACTGACCTTCACAGTAATGTATTGGCCACCGTTTGGGGATTCCAAATATATGTGTAGTAGGCAGTTGAGGTCATCCCACAGCCTATTGATTCTATTTATGTTTTTGATTCTCTTTTCTTCTGCATTTCATTTTGCAAAGTTTCTATTCTCTGTCTTCAAGGCCACTAACCTTTTCTGTTACAACATCAAATAAGCTATAAGTTCCATCTGGTGTATTTCTCACTTCACATACTGTAGTTTTTATCTGTAGGAGCTTGACTTGGGTTTTTTAATGTGACTTTTATGTCTACTACATGTTAAAAACATATTGAATACAGTTGTAGTAATTGTTTTAAAGATCTATTAGGCAGGATTTGAGTATAGGGCTAATAATTCTTTACCCTTGAACAAAGACTTTTCTGTATGTTCTGCCTCTGTGACTGAATCATGGTTTTTGGTTGGGCTGGTGGGAAGAGGTACTATTCTTAGCTCTATGAATACCAAACACTATTAGGTGTAAATATTTCTGACTGTTCTTTCATGGGATTCCTGGATTTTCATACTTGTGTTCTGTGAATGCTCAGCTGAATTCTCAACTAGAAATATTCTGAAGTTTTTTCAGTTCTATAGAACTCACTTCTCTCTATAACTCCCTCTTTTCTTCCCTCTTCTCCAGATGTCTTCCCCAGTCTTTCATTTCTCTGTCCTCAGCTCACATTGTCTGCTCAACTCTTCTGGTTCACCCTTACCTGCACTGAAGCTGTCCTTTTCTAACATAGCTTCATATGCAAGAGTACTCTTTTTTACATGCTTAATATTTAAAAAAAAATCTCTTTATTTTGAAATAATTTTAAGTTTAACAAGAGTTGTAGGAACAGTAAAAATATCTAAATCCCCTCAGATTTGCCAGTGGTTAACATCTTGTTGCATGCTTTAAAAAATGTTTTATTTATTTATTTATTTATTTATTTATTTATTTATTTGGTACAGGGTCTTGCTATGCAGCTCAGACTCATAATAATCCTCCTGTTTCAGCCTCCCCATCCCTGGGATTATAGGCGTGTGCCACCATTTGGTTTCAGTGGCTGGCTAATCACCTGGGGCCAGCGTAGCATGTGATACTGGGGATCAAACCTGGGTCCTTGCACTTGCCAGGCAGGCATTTAGACCCCTGAGCTATCTCACCAGCCCCTGTTGCATTTGTTTAATCACACATGTTGCCACCACCAAACCTTCCCACATCACGTATTATTTTTCTGAACCATTTAAATTGCATGTGTATGTTTGCAAACCCATATGTCATTTTTTTTTCCTATGCTGAGATTGAACTCAGGGTCTTGTGTACACTGGGCAAATGCTGTCCCACAGAGCTACAGCCCCAGCCCTTGAATATATTCTTCAATTCATATTTTCCATGATCAGGGCCATTCTTTTACATAACCATTAGACATTTATAAAATAAGGAATTTTGACTTTTTTTACTTATACTGTTGTCTCATATACCTCAGGGTTTTTTATGTATGTAGTACAGGGTTTATAAGGACTACAGGGTCTCACTACATAGATTGGACTTGTAGTGATTCTCCTTTTTTGAGCCTCCGAAGCACTGCCTTCATATAATATAGTGTGTATAAATAGTGTGTCAGGATCAGGCATTTCTCTTAGGAAGAGTGGAATTGATAGGCCATTCTTTAATGTATGAAAGCTATAGTTCTGGGTTATCTAACTGTCCTTCTCAGTTCAGCACTTCATAGACCTTACTTTAGTGTTCCATAAGTAACGTAGTGTAACTTCTTTTTACATTTCTTCTGCTTTTTTTGTTTGTTTGTTTGTTTGTTTTTGTTTTTACTTGCTCTTACCTGTCTTGTGTATCTACAGTTCCTTAGAAAGGTAGAATTAGATGGGTCTGGAAGCACATCACTGCTGTGTGGACAGTGTTTTCCCTACCACTTTTTTTGTATTTCCCTACAAATCCCAGAACCATAGCAAGTGCTTATTCCTAGCTTACTCAGATGTATATATATATGGATCTCAGTTTGAGACAATCATGTTGATCAGAACACACATTATTCTCTTTCATGGAGTATCCCGTAATAGGACTGGTAGAGAGGGCCCTCCATATGTTTACTATGGTACTATGTATCTACATCCTGTTCTTTGGTAGGCAACATCAAGAAGTGATTTACTTGCTGAGTTATTTTCATACTATTAATACTGTGATATTTATTTTAAATAATGATGATGTTTAAAATTGTTATAAAACCAAAACAGGGATTTTCAGTAACTTAATACCTTACATGATTTAGTAACATTATTATGAAACCATGGCTATTATGTTTTTTTATTAATCTGGCCAGATTAAAAGGTATAGATATATATAACTCTATTTTTATATTTTTGTTATTACAGCATTGTTTAATGTTTTTCTTAAAAGAGCTTTTCAGCACTTCAGTGTATCTGTGTAGATTGTTTGAAGTTAACATTTTGCAGAATCCAAAACTTATGCTTCTCACAATGTGCTGTTTGCCTTTGAATATTTCCTGGATTGTGTATTACTTGTTTATGTGTTCCTGTTATTTAATATGAATGAAATATTAATAGCTAATTACTTAAAAGTACAGCATTTAAATTAATTCCATATATAATTTAAAAATTTAAATACATTAACATTTCACAACATTGTCTATGATTGGGATTAGAACTGTTTGTACTTGCTGTTCAAATACTTGTTTAATATTTGATATTTGGATAAAATGCTATTTTTCATATCAAGTATATTTGTTTAAAACTTTAGAAGAGGATAGACTGGGGAGCTTGGAAAATTATATTTGACATAAAATTATTTGATTGTTTTCAGATATTAAAAGTAAAGAGCAGATTTGGGAACTCTCAATCTGTTATGACTATTAGATTTTACAGGTGTGCACCTTTAATGATGTGTTATTTTCCTATTATACATAAAATATTTACTCTCTGGGTCATGTTTGAAATGGGATAAAGGAAGGGAAAAGTGAGATGAGATGCCCTCTCATTTTTTTCTAGAGAATCTGAGACTATTTCATTTCTTTAAGCAGACTTTCCTAAATGATAAACTTTATTTCACAAGAGGAAACACATCTTTATTTTGAAGCACAATACTTTCCTTGTACATTGTGTGAATTGTTAAGAGTGTTGACATTTTTTAAAAAAGCGGTCTGACTGAGCCTGCTATTTACAACAAGCCCAGGCCAGCCAGCACTACTTTGGGAAAGTGATATAGACTTACTGAAGTTAAAGCTACTATATGGCAAGATTACTCTAGAGACATAAAGTCTGGGTTTTGACTTCAGGAAATATCATGTTGGAAATTCTCTCTAGGTAGGATTAAAAATAAAAATTTGAAATATGCATCTGAAATTAAGTTACTGTCCTGACTAGAACTCACTGCCAAGATAAGTTTTTAAAAGCATTTTGATTGCTATTATTTGAAATTGGGAATGTTTGAATTTCGAGCTGGGTGAACAATAGTCTTTTCTGGCTATGCAAATATGATTACATTATTATGGATTGATTATGAGAAAGCTAATGAATAGATATTTGAACTGTATGTAATATAATGGTATAATAAATGTTTAGTTTCAAAATGATGTTTCTTTTTGTATAACAATGAGATGAATGGGGGCCTCCTGGATAGCCTCATGACTGGGGGACTGGTTGCCATAGGGAACTATCATATCATTGTAGTACTTCTGAGAATCTGTGTAGATTGTTTGAAGTTAACAGAGGTATACTGGCCTTCAGGTAGTGGAGCGGGGCTGAAGGTTGTTTCCTCATGGCCGGTGACATAATTGTTCATACCTACAAATGAAGCCTCTCTAAAAACTATAAGGGACAGAGCTTGTGGATAACTGAACACATGAAGGTTCCTGGAGGGTGGTCCTGTACATCCATAAGGAGCATGGAAGTTCTGTCCCTCTTCCCACATGACTTGTACTGTGTATCTCTTCCAACTAAACTGTTCATCTGTATCTTTATAATACTCACGTTAAAAGTAAGTAAAATGTTTCTCTGAGTTCTTTGAGTCCCTCCAAAAATCACTTGAACACACATTTAAGAGTTGTGGCAATCTTAACTTATAGTTGCTTGGACACTTCTAATTTATAGAAGCATGGGTTGCAAACTGGAGCTTGTGATTGACCTCAGAAGAAGGGAGAAGAGGATAGACTTTTGTCATCCAAACCCTTAACCTGTAGAATCTGGTGCTGTCAGAAGAGTTGATAGGGCTAGATTGGATTAAATTACAGGATCCCTAATTGTCATGGTATTAGTTTCTTTTTCCATCACTGAGACAATGTGACTGACATCTACAACTTAAGGAGAAGTTTATTTTGATTCAGAATTGGAAAGTTCAGTGCATGGTTACCTGACTCAAAGGCACATCATGACAGAGGGGAAAGTGAAGGAAAAGTGTTTGCTCCTGGCTGCCAAAAGCAGGGAGAAAAAAGGAGCGGACACAGTGACCACGTCCAGTCAGGCTCCATCTCCTAATAGCACATTCATCTATGAACTCATAGATTAACCCACTAATTAGTAGCACTTCATCATCCAATAACATTCTGAAAATCCCACCTCTGAACGCATTAGACTTTTGGCGTTCATTTTAGATTGAAACCATAAGAGTATTGTTGAAGAACTGTCTACTGTCTGTGGTGAAATCCCCATACATCTGGTTTATAAGTGCTGCACTGACTGGTATGTGAATAAAAAATTTTTTTCCAGTTTTTCCTTATCTCTACTATGTCTAATTGAAAAGTCAAAATATTTAACTCTATGCCTCTAAAATTAAATTCTTGATGCCAAATTATGAATCGTGCCCCTCATTGTAATATACAATCAGGGGAAGGATTAAAATCCAGGAATTGGCCTAGGATTCAGTTATTTGCTTTGTTCCTATTCCTAAGTGATAGCAATGATTATTCATTGAAATACTAGGACAGTTACTATTTTTATGCTGATACCATATGGGTCTACATATACTCAAGTCTAAATATAATGTGTGTAGCATAGGTGTATGTACTGTACAGTAATATATAATAGTATGATACCACAGTAGAGGGCAATACATTTGTGGAATATTTCCACTTTTTAATACAGACAAATACTTATCATATCATTGATCTTTAGCTACAGTATTAATTTTCTAGGCTGCCCATCTTTGCCACATTTTCTAAGTTGTATTATACAATTACTGTTTGTGGTGATTATATGCTTTATCCTTTTGTCTTAGCCCTCTGTCATTGTGCACTATCATTACAGGGTCAGCTTAAAAAATGAATGTGATTGTGATTTTCCTGTGAAATGAATATGCATCAAAGATTTTATTTAACTCATTAATTAATGATATGATTGCATTTGAAGTATTACATGTTTATAGTCAAACAATGCTGAAATGAATGCAAAACTGATAAATAGCCATTAGACACAATTTCAATTTCTGTGGACAGAAATCACTTGTATTAATATAAATTTTCTACAAGTTAACGTCTCTCCCTATATACTATCAATTAAAAACAACTCAAATTCCCATCAACTGAGGAATGAATAAAAACTATGTGGTCTTTTTATGCAATGAAGAATACAAAGAAGGATAACTTGAGATACAGGTAAATGGATGCAATTTGAGACTATACTCATAAGTGTCATAAATCAGATTTACATATGTAAACATATTGTTTCCCTGGTATGAGAAACTGAAAGGGTAAGGACCAAAATATACAATAGATCTTGAGAAATGGGGAGAGAAATTGTTCAAAAGGAAAGAGAAACTGGTAGGGTAGGGGAGAAAGGAAGGAAGGGAAAGGAAAAACAAATCAAGTTAATTATATACTGGTTTCTCTTAGTTTATTGAAAAGAAAGATTTGTGCTAATACCATTTTGAGAATTTTTATGCCCATATCTTGTACTCTGAGTAACTACTTTGAGGATAACAATACACAGTGTATTAACTATTGTTACTTTCCTGTGGTTTTGTTACAAAGTTTTGGTTTTTTTCCCACAACATAAAAAAAAATAAAATAAGTGGACAAACAAGCCAAAATACTCATTAAATTCTGCTCATTCCCAAATTTTTCTTATAGGAGCTTGGGAGATAGCTCAGTAGAATAAGCGCTTGCCTGGCAAGTGCAAGGCCCTGAGTTCAATACCCGGTACTGCAAAAAACAAAAAACAAACAAACAAAAAACAAACAAATTTTCCTTATTGTTGAGTACTGGTAATACATAGTAGCTTGATTTTAGCAGCTGCAGGAGAGAAACTGCTTTCTGTATATTTGAGTATTTTAATTTAGTCATGTGAATTCTGTGACTGCAGGAAACATAAATTATAGGAATTTATAAATGAATAAAATGGTGTTTTGTGTATAAGTGCACTATATGATTGGTTAAGCCTGTGTGCTTACTCAGAAAGTAGAATAATGATTTTGTAAGTGTGATCTTATTATAATTGTAATGGGGGAGCCAGTTATGATCACTTGTGGAAAGTTTTATGTGTGTATAGCGTAAGACCACATATGTTACATAGATCTTACAGCATATACTTTTACTAAGTAAAGTGATTTTTCCTGCCTCATTTGAGTTTTGTATATTAGATTTTAAATTGAATATAACTTTTAACTAAACAAATTAGAAAAAAAATTAGATGCCCAGATCCAACAAATAAGCAAGTATAACATTTCTATGAAATGCTCATATTTTATGATTTTGCTGATGTTTGCTCTTACCAAATAACTTATATTTTCCGTTTTATAATTAAGAATAAAATGTTAGCAATAACTTTAAGCATATCCTCCTTATGAACAAGTAAAGTGGAATACCATGTATTGTTAACTAGTTTTACCTACCTAGTCCCTTTCCTGTGAGCCAATCAGATAGTCCTGACTATGACTATGAAGAGAATGGTAGATGTTAGATTAAATGAAGCAGCTGCTTGGAAGATGACAGCCTAGCAGTAAGGAGATAGGATGTGAGTTTATGCATCACGTTGAAGGCAGCAATTAAGTAGTTACATCTTAGATTAGGAAAGTCAAGGAACAAGTTGGTGAGATGAAAGTTAAGGCAAAGAAAAAAATAAGGCTACTCTTTCTTTGGTGGGGAGAGTCAAGTACATCAGGTTCATAAAACCTTTTCCACACTTTTGTCCTGAGTCATTTCTGTTGAAGATACATAATTATGTTTTCAGATTTTTCTTAAAAAAAGAACTATTTTTCAAGTTAAAAATTTAACTTTATTGCAATGTATAAGGCAGATAAAGTGATATTTTGCTTACAGAGGTTTTTGTAATTTTGTGTTTCTAAAGTCAGTGACACTGGGGCTGGTGAGATGGCTCAGTGGTCTAAAGCACCTACTTAGAACAAGCTTAGCAAAACACAGGGACTGTGCTTCAATCCCCCAGCACCACATGCCAGCCAGCCCCGCCCCCTGGTGGGCTGAGCTGG
>NW_004524654.1:5732853-5739875 GCF_000260255.1 Octodon degus
TGCGCTCCACTTTTTTCTGCTGCAGGTGTTAGAGTTGAACCCTTTGTGTCTCTCTGGCAAGATGTTCTGCTCCTGAATCAGCTGTGTGGGTCTTGCCTCTAGCCTCCTTGCAGGGAGTTCTTCTGAAGGGTTCCCTGCTGGGCCTGCAGCCTGGGTCAAAAGAGGATCCCTGGGCCTGGGAAGTCTCACTCACTCGCCGCCGGGCCTGCGCTCCGGGTCTGTTCAAGATCCCGCGGCCTGGATCCTCTCAATCACTCGCTGGCCTGCGCTCCGGGTCTGTTCAGGACCCCGCGGCCTGGGTTGTCTCACTCACCCGCCGGGCCTGCGCTCTGGGTCTGTTCAGGATCCCGCGGCCTGGGTCATCTCACTCACTCGCCGGGCCTGTGCTCTGTGTCTGTTGGCTGTGTATTCTTGTCAGTTGAACTCATGTTCATGATGACAGTAAGTTCAAGGAAACTGGGCTTAGTTCACAGCAAGCCTACTTCTGGGAGAGGCCAGCAAGCAGAAAAACTGGCTAAAATCGAGAATGTTTTGGCACGGAGTTCCTCACACATGTACTGTATATTTGCTGAATCAAATATCCCTACACCACAGGTCACAAAATTCTTTCAGTGAGACTCCACAGCATACCTACATGTTTTTATAAGCTACAAAGAGTTTACCATCCTGAAGTTATATTCATGTCAAGTAGTGTAGTGAAAAACTGAAAATTTTATTGATATTCTTGACAACTCATCCTTTTCTAATGAGCTATCTTTCCACTTAAGTAGCAGTGTTGTCTGTCAAAATTTCTGTATTTGATGTATGAAAAAGCCACAAAAGCTTGACAACACAAAAATCTTCTAAAGCTAGTGTTTGCCACACCTACATTATCATCCCTTCTTTGTTTTTGAGATATAATTCATAAGCCATAAAATTTACTCCTTTAAAGGGTATAGGTTAGTGGTTTTTAGTTTGCCACATAACTGCTCTGTAATTCATAATATTTTCTTTTAATCATTCCCAAACTGAATCCCAAGTGCTTTAGCAAGCACTCTCCATTTCCCCCTCCCTCCAGCCTGGTTCTTTTTGTCTCTGTGGATTTCCTCAGTCTGTACATTCCATATATATGGAATATCATATAATATGGAGCTTATTTTAGTCTGTTGGCCCTGTTTGAATATAATATAGTCAAAGTGAATCTTAGCAATACTTCAGGATTTTATAATTTCTACACTACAATGACCGTCATTTCAGTATGACAGAGAACTTGTAAAGGAAGTTTTATTCCTTCTCTGACATTTGTTCAGTTTCCATTAGACCTCTATGAAATTATGCAAATGAATATGCAACAAAAATCTTCCAATTTAGATGATATGACTATAATGAGAAAACAATCCTTCCAGTCATTGAGCTAGTAGTGGGCTATAGGTATGCATTTAGATATATGTGTGTAGTCTGTATGAATTTCCTAGCTATAATCCCTGAGAAAAATCTGGAAGCAACAGCAATATAGTAACAGTGATCACACTAGTGCTCAGATCACTGTTTCTCAATGTCACTGTTCCCTAAAAAAGCAAAGCATTTCTTCAAGTGTGCTGTCCGAAACACAGTGAAGTGTTGAAAGAATGACAAAACAGTGCTGCAAAGAACTCCACTGATGAAATGTGGAATAATTTGAATGTCAAAATAATTAATGAAAAAAAAACTTTTACTGAAAAAAAATAATTAATGATCAGCTTAACTCATTGAATAAATTGAAAATTACTGATACAAGAGTAAATAAGGGTTAGGTGTAGTAGCATATGGCTGTAATCCCAACTACTCAGGAGGCTAAGGCTGGAAGATTGCAAGTTCAAGCCCAATTGGCAACTTTGTGAGATCCTATTTCAGAACACAAAATTTTAAAAGGGTTTGGTGTTGTAGCTCAGCAGTAGAATGATCCAGGGTTCAATCATCAGTATCACAACAAGGAAATAAATAAGTAGGGTTACCTAGTATGTTCAAGGGCCTGCATTCAGTAGCACAATGCACCCACACACACACTTCTGCATGTGTGCACACACACACATACACATGCACACACACAATCCATCAATAGGGGTTGACCAGAAAGATTGGCTTTACAGTAGAATGCAAACTTTATTATTTTTTTATTTTTTAATTTTTGCAGTACTGGGGATTGTACTTATTCTACTGAGCTATCTCCCTGGCCCTAGAATACCAACTTTAAAATGTAGAAAAAAGTTGGAATTGGAAAACCACCTTTGAAAATCTTCATAGTAATAACTGCTTTGAGCAAAACCAGTAGAATCTATACTGAATGTAGCTTCATTGAGAAGCAGGATATTTCTATAGCTTTATCATGTATCCATATAGATATATATAATATATATTATATATATATATATATGTCCATGCTTATAGCAGCACATTTTATGCATAGTTAGATCTTAGAAACAGTGTGTATGTCCATTAGTAGATGAATGCATAAGGGAGATGTACTATTTATACACAATGGAATACTACTCTGACAGAAAGATAAACTTGAAGAATTCAAAAGTAAATGCATATATCTTGTGAACCTAACATTAAGTGAAATAAGCCAGACACACAAGCTTAAATATTGAATGGGTTTCTCTCATATGAGAAACTCATGTATGTAAATGAAAAGTATTTTAATATGTATACTAATTAGTTTAATTTATATTACTATTTCCTCTAAGTTAATTGAAAAGAAGTGTTTGTACAAATATATGTTCGAATCTTTTTTGTAGATTCCTTGTACTTTGAGTAACTACTTTAAAGATCACCATACACAGTGTATTTACTGTTGTTTTATTATGAAATTTTATTTTAATGTTTCATAAAATAAAAAATGGAAAGAAAAAGCAAACACATACTATTCTTTATTAAGTTAAAAAGTAGGGACATGATATAATATATCATCTTAAGTGACAGGAGTTACCAACCCCAATATGGACATACTACCACAGTTTGCCTACTGATATAGTGAACCCACCAAAGCAGAACATCAGTTCTGTGGTTTTAACCCCAAAAATATACCTAATGTATCTAAATATAGTATCTTCTATATCTAAAAACATAACTGATATCAAGTAAAAACCTGAAGAGTCCAAATTAAAGAACCTTCTATGTATCAGCTTTTGTACTTCAGACATGGTAAGGTCAAGAAAAAGAGAGATGTGTTCTAGATTCAAGGGACCAAAGAAACATGACAGTGCAAAGCAAACTATGGTCCTAGATGAATCTGATTAGGTTTATTTATTTACTATTATGTATTTAGTACAGAGTCTCACTACATAGATTAGACTCATAGTGATCCTCCTGTTTTCATCCTCTCAAGAGCTGGGATTACAGGCACGCACCATAATGCCCAGTCTCAATCATTGTCTCAGCATGCCCCAGTGGTGGGGCCGACATGGTATGCCGGGGATCAAACCCCAGTCCCTGTGTCTGCCTAAGCAGGTGCTTTAATCTGCTGAGCTAACTGGCTGGCCCTCTGATTAGGTTTAAATAGTAAAATTTTGTTTATACTATTTTACTGATTTTGATGGTAGTTCTGTGGTTATGTAGGATATTTTCCTTGTTTTAGATAATATACAACAAAGAATCAAGATAACAAGGCATCACCTTCTGTAATTAGTTTAGAAAAAATGATGTATTTATATGATGAAAGAATGTTCAGTTGAATAAAGTAAAATGTTAATAGGGAACACTGTGTGAAGGGTGTAACAAGGTAAGGGTTTTGTGTTCTTGGAACTTTCCATCAGCTTCAAATTATTTCTTAATAAACTTAAAAAGAATGTCCTCTTTTCCTTTAACATTAAGTAGTATCCCTATGACTCCGTTCACATTGAATGAAAGCTTTACTTACCAAGAAAAAAGTGCTGCTTTTTCAAAAAGCATCAGATTGATGTAAAGGTAAGTTTAAATGTTTACACAAAATAGATGACTGGAAAATTATGCCTTGAATATAATGTCAACATAAGGCTTGTTGATTTTTAATCACTTAAAAATACCCTATGCTCCAAAATGCATAAATCATTTTTAAACAGAGACGAATTAGGAAAAATGGCATCCTGGAGGACAAAGCACCCCAGGCTTTTATCCTTTAACCTAACCAAATGACAGACCTTGAAGCAACTTCAAAGCTGCAAAAATAACTGGCTCTGACATGTACCACGATGAGGGGAAATACTTCCCATAACCTTGAAATAAATGCTTAATCTTTAAAGAGAAAAGAGAAAGAGTAGCATCATGTTTCATAAGTGGAATTTAACAGTTGAAGAGTTTACATTATTTATATGTGATTTTAATGTTACTTGGGAAAAGCAGGGAAAATTAAATCCAGTGTATTTTTATATCCATTCTTCCCCTCTGCCACCCGTTAGAGTTGTGTGGCTAGAACCAAACTCCTTTGAACTATTATGGCTTTCCTTAAGTATCCTTCAAAATCTCTAGGCTGCTTTCTTTCAGTATAGATAGGCCCAGAAGGGTTAAATGTCATTTCACAGCCTTTAGTTTGGCATTCAGGGCCTTGCATAATTTTGTGTCAATATATCTTTTTTTTCTTTTTGGTGGAACCGGGGATTGAACTCAGGCCCTTGTGCTTGCCAGGCAAGTGCTTATTCTACTGAGGCATCTCCCCAGCCCTTGTGCCAGTATATCTTTATGAATTTTCTTCACTTTGTAGAAATCATCTCAAAACACATTTGTATTTATTTTATGTTGAAGAAAACCTTAGGTTTCCCTTACAGACAACTATTGTTACTATTTTGTAAATGTTATCTGACAGCAACATCATGGATTCCACTTCTTCCAGAAAGCTATTTCTAATTATTCTTGGTCCAGGGAGATTTTCTGTATTAAGTAATCTTATACTTTCTTTGTTATTGCCCGTTATTCAGTGCTTAATCATACATTTCTTAACATGCTGTACTTTTGTTTTACTGCCTGTGTCTGTGTTCTTTGCTTTCTCAACTAATTTGTAAACTCGCAAAGAAGAGCTACTATGTTCATACTTCACAGTCTTCCTATCAGTGTCCAGTTTTTGAAAGTTGATGTCTTTTTTTTTTTTTTTTTTTTTTTTTTGTGGTCTGGGGATTGAGCTTGGGACCCTGCGCTTGCCAGACAAGTGCTTATTCTATGGCGCTATCTCCCCGACCTTCAGTTTTTGAAAACTGAATTACTTTTTTTGTAGCAGTTATCCTTTGGACACTTGTTACCTACTATGGATCTTTTAAAATTTGCATTTTCTCATACTTTTTAGAACCTACTGAAAAATTATTTTAATGTATTATGGTAGGCATGTGTCTTTTTCTGAAACAACTGGAAAAAGTAAAAGAGACTAAATAGAAAAAAAAAAAAAGTGTTTAGGGCTGGCCAGATAACTCAGTGGGTTAAAGCACCTGCTTAGGCAGATGCAGAGGCTGGGGATTTGATCCCCAGCCTGCCATACTGGCCCTGCCCCCAGGGCTTGCTGAGAAGTGATCATCTCTTTATTACAGGCGTGGTGGTGCATGCCTGTAATCCCAGCACTTGGGGGGCTGAAAAACAGGAACGATCACTACAGGTCTTATCTGTGTAGTGAGACCCTGTACTAAATACATTTTTTTAAAAAAACCTTTTGTAGAAAATATTTTGCCTAAGAAGGTCTAAATATACACTTATTAAATATTGATACAAGTACAGAATTTCTATAACTTGTTCGATACTATAGTAGAGGGTTGTTATTTTATTTTATTTTTTTTTGATGGAGGTGGTTTGGTTTTGGGTTTTTTTTTTTTTTTTTTTTTTTTTTTCCGGAACCGGGGATTGAACTCAGGCCCTAGTGCTTGCCAAGGAAGCGCTTATTCTACTGAGCCATCTCCCCGGCTCTGGTTTGGTTTTTTTGAGACAAGGTCTAGCTGTGTCGTTCAGGGTGACCTTGAATGTACTATATAACCCAGGCTAGCCTCAAACTCTCTGTGATCTTTCTGCCCCACCCTCCTGAGAGCTGGGATAAGAGCATTTTTTTGTTGTTGTTTTTGTTTTTGATTTTGTTTGAAACAAGGTCTTGCTTTGTAGTGTCGGCTGGCCTTGAGCTTACTTGCTTACACAGCCCAAGCTGGCCTTGATTGAGCTCCTGGGGATTCTCTAGCCTCAGCCTCTGAGTGCTTGGATTGTAGGCATGGGCCACTGCACCTGGCTTTACAGCATTTCTTTTGTAATGGAATATAGGCTACTGTGTTTTTTTTTTTTTTTTTTTTTTTTTTTTGCGGAACTGGGGATTGAACTCAGGCCCCTGCGCTTGCCAGGGAAGCGCTTATTCCACTGAGCCATCTCCCCGGCCTACGCTACTGTTTTGAAGGAAGCACAAAAGAACATTCATGCTTATGTATATATTAGAGTACAAGGTTCTGAGTTCAACGCTCAGGGGTTGAAAAAAGAAGTGAAGTAGAAAAAGATTGAGTAAAGAACATATTAAAGATAAGCTAAAAAGAGACAACTAGAAATTTAGGAAATAATAAAAACCATCACCCTTTTCAAATGTGTTCTTTTTTTAGTGTATTCAGTACAAGGTCTACAGAGTCTCATTATACAGATCAGACTTGTAGTGATTGTTCCTGTTTTTCAGCCTCCTAAGTGCTGGGATGACAGGCATGTGCCACCATGCCCAGTCTCAATCACCCTCTCAGTGCTGGATGGAACCTGGTCCCTGCGCTCTGCCTAAATAGATGTTTTAATCTGCTGAGCTGTCTGGCTGACCCTCAAGTGGGTTCCTTTTATCTGAGTAATAATTCATATGTTTACATTTGATTTTAGAAAAGAAAAGCATGCTAACATTTTGCTTTTAATATATCTTGGGCCATAACTTTTTTTTTTTTTTTTTAAATCCAGGCTGTCAGTAGCTGGAACTTTTAGTTCATTAACATGTAATATAATAAGCAACTAATTTCAGGCTTATAGTTATGATATTAAATTTTCTCTTGGCCTTTTAAATATTTCTTTCTCCTTTCTTGACATCTTTTTTTTTTTTT
>NW_004524654.1:5739975-5746333 GCF_000260255.1 Octodon degus
AAAAAAAAAATAAAGTCAGTGACACTAATCGTGCTTTGTTAGAAGTAAAATTTAAAAGTGTGTGTTGTAGATGGCTGCTTGTGATCCTCTTCTCAGCAGTTATTTTCATAGTTTGTCTTAGTTACTCAATATTGAGATAAGAGGTGAAAATGACTCTTGCAACAGAGTAATAGAAAAATCATTTAACCACTCCCTCACCCCTTTTCTTGGTATATCTTTCCTGATTGAAAGACAGTCAGAATCGGAGGTGTTTGTGTGGTGTGTGTTTGTGTGTGTGTGTGTGTGTGTGTGTGTGTGTGTATGAATGGGGGGGGAGAGCGAGAGAGACAGAGAGAGAGAAAGATCAAACCCAGGGTCTTATACATGCTAAATGCACTCTACACTGAGCTGCACCTCCAGCCCCTGAGAGCTCTTTGATCTACACATCTACTTGCTTTGCTACAGTCACGTAACTTACATGAAGGACCTTTAACTAAACTGAAAATATGCTTGCTAGCCCATCTACCAGAGACCATGGAAGTGGAGAATTTGGAGGGAACAGTAGCCATTTATATAGTTAATTTTTTTTTTTTTTAAGAACTGATTTTTGCTTCTGCTTGTCAGTGATAGCTTACTCTCTTACCTATCTGAGTTAGCAAATGTTTGTAGTTAGGAAATTGGGTGCAGGTCTACAGCACTGAAGATACAGAAAAAAGAACACTAAATATTTCAGAGTCAAGTAGAAAGCAGTTGTAATCTTTGGGCCCTCCCATTGTGTTTTGACATAGGATTTTGCTTCCTTGGGTTTCCTCTTCAGCTGGATCTTTTCTTTTGTATTGGTGACTGTATAGCTCTAGTTAGATCAATTATATATGAAGTAATATGTAACATATAGGAAGAAAAAAAGGTTAATATAAGATCTTTTCTCTAGATTAAGAAATAGAAACTTTTGAAACCATTTATATATCCGTTCCCAAATGTATTAGCCTTCCCCATTGGAGATAATCCTTGCACTTTGTTTTTAGATAATCACTTTCTTATTTTTCTTTGTGGATTGCTCATTAAAATGTAAATAATGTATTTAGTTTTGATAACCAGAGTTTGATATAAGTGAAATCATAAGCATTCTGTAGCTTGTTTGTTCAATATAGTTTTGAAGAGTCATGCATTGTTGTCTTCTTACTTCATACTTCTCTGTTGACCTTACTGATGGACTTTATCATGTCTGCATCTTGTACTCTGAATTGCTACTAGGAACACAACAATATGCAATGTATTAATTATTGTAACTGTCCTAATAACCTGTTTTTAAACTGTCTCATTACTGTTTTTTCTCAATAAAATAAAAAAGAAAGCTTCATGACAGCTTCTCATTTGTAACAAAAGATTTATAAGAAATTGTAGAGGGTACCACTGTTTGAAATAAACACTGAAAACATCCTATTTTGTCCAAACACTATTAGTACAAATCTTTCTTCTCACTGAACTAAGAGAAAGTAGCTATATATCTATCGTATTTTGTATACACAGATATATAGATATATAGAGATATAGAGATATATCGCTATATATCTGTGTGTATATATATGTGTATATATATATGTATATATATATATATATATATATACTTTACTATAAAATGGACCTTCATTTATATCCCCCTTTTTTTGTTTAGTTTTGTCAGAGATGGGTATTCCAGTACTATTCAAATATTGTAGATGCATGAATTCAGCAAAATGATCCAATATAGTCTAGTAGTCCATAATAGTAATGGGTTATCCATGGAACTGGCAATGTCAGATGTTGTTGACTTGAGCCTTTTACAGCTCAGTGTATTAATATGGCTTTACTTTTTATAACCATATTTATACTTTTCTGGTGGATTGCAGGAGTGGGGGTTGGATCCCCAGGCCTGCTGTGCCAGCCCTGCCCCTGGGGCATGCTGAGATGGTGATTGAGACTGGGCATGTTGGCATGCACCAGTAATCCCAGCACTTGGGAGGCTGTAAATAGGAGGATCATTATGAGTCTGATCTAGTAGTGAGACCCTGAATACCCTGAAGGCCCTTCCCTAAAATACAGAAAAAAAAAATGTATATGGATCTTTTAAAGCTCTTGAGAGAAGGGATTTATGTAGTTTTAGTACTCAGTTTTTGTACTCAAATATGTCTTCCTTTTTTTGTCATCTAAACCAATTATATTATAAGTAAACTCATTTCCTTTTAGTTAGAGGGCACGGAGCTTAATTACCTGCATTCGGAACACCTAGCTCTTTCATATCTGTTTAATTTTCAACAAGCCTTTTAATGTCTCTAGCATCTTCACTTGCAAACTACCAATGTGTGGTAGGATCAATAAAGTGCTTAGAATATGGCTAATATTTAGTAAGTATTAGCTGTCATTATTTTTGTGCTATCATAAGGAAACGAGAGAAAGTGTTGTCATTATCTTCTATAGGAGGCTCACTTATATATTTAAATCCATTATTCATCAACCTCTACTCTTTTTAAGACTGTTTAACAGAATTTTCATTTAAACAATTCAAATGAATTATATAAAGTTTACTTATTCACTTATTTATTCAATGAACATACCTGGTACTGCGCAAGGCAAATTGTGGTTAACTAAACTGACACAGGATCTTCCCTTAAGATACTTAAGAATCTAGTAAAGTATAAAGATATAAATGCACAGATACCAAATTTCATATTTGTGTTATGAAAGAATATCTGCTATGAAGGGGAAAATTAGAAGATGGCTACTTTAGATGGAAATATTAGAGAAGGCCTCTTTTAGCAAGTGATATTTAAGCACAACAAAAGCTAAATTTGGGGTCGCAGATACTCTACAGCATGTGCCCAGCTCCTCTAGTGGCAAAGAGAACTTGGTGAATAAAGCAGGAACTACATGAAGTGGAGTTGGAGAGGAAGATGAAGTAGAAGTCTCCAGAGTAATGAGTGCTTTGAGCAGGCCATGGTGGTGCACATCTATAATCTCAGGTACTCTAAGACTGAAATACGAGGACTGCAAGTTCACAACCAGCGTAGGCAACCAGTGAAACTCTATCTCAAAATTTTAAAAAGGTCTGGGGATACAGAGCATCCTGGGGATCAACTTTTAATACTGAAAAGAGTATTTCATGTACTAATAAGAGTTTTGTGTATTAATGAGATGACTGCTGGCTGAAGGGTTTCTAGACAGTGGCTAGTTAGCTACAAGGACCAAGAGAGAATTAAAAGACTGAAAATTTCAGCCCTATTTTCTGATCTCCAAGGAGGGAAAAGATGGAGGAAGTTGAGTTCATTTGTTAACCATTTCATTAACCACACCTGCCAATGGAATCTACATGAGAATCTCTACACAACATAGCTCAGAGAGCTTGCAGGTTGGTGCTTTGAGGCTGGAATATCCATAGAAGGCATCAGAGCTCTTTCCTACACTCTCCACTCATCTTGTCCTTTGCATTCCTTGCATTAGGCTATTCTTGAGGTGTGTCTTTTATAATAAGTCGGTGACATTAAGTATCTTCCTGAATTGGGTGAGCCATTCTAGCAATGTATTGAGCACAAGGTCATGAATTTACAGCTGGGCAATCAGAAATACTAGTGACAACTTGGACTTGTGACCAGCATCTAAAGTGGAAGTCTTATGAGACTAGTCTACGTCTCTGTCGATTCTGATGCTAACTCTTCATATTTTTAGTGCTGAATTATAGGACATACAGTTGGTATCCAAAGAGTTGCAGAATTGATTTTGGTGTCAGAAGTGTAAGAACACCTAAAGTAGTAGTATATTCAAGGATTTGCAAGCCAAACAGTCTTAAGCTTTAATCACGTCACAAGTAAAATAATGGGAATTTTTAGTGAATTTGAAGTAGATGAGGAAAGGACCTATTTTATCTCTTAAACAATCTCAGGCATAAAGAAGACCCTGAGTATGGTTAGGAGATGATAAGGTTATTGAAATGGCAGCAGAGATGGAGAGAACTTAACATCAGAAATATTTAGGATATAGAATAGACAGGGCTGGCTTATGATTTTATTTGTACCCGTAGATAGTGAGAGAGGGAGATGTCAAAGAAAATTAGTTTTTTGGCTCATCAGCTTTTTTGGGGCAACTTCTATATTTTGCTTGTGATTTTTTATTGAACATGCTTTTCTCTTTAGTTGTATCCTATAATAGGATTAAATACTATAAAAGAAAAGAAAGGTGGAATTAATGTGGATTCCAAATTGCATACATGGTACTGATTTCCTGCTTGCTTTTTATATTACCTAGTAATACGGTAAGTACTAAATCTTTGAGAAGGCACAGCGAGCAAGGAGCTGATTAGATAAAGTGAATGAGTGATTAAAAAGTGAACTGAATATAAGCACAATGCTGAACTACTGACACCTTGATTTCCAGATTTTGTACTATAAGTCACAAGTATATCTTACACGTTTATATATATTTCAAGCTTTGTATCTCCAGCTGTTCTTTATTGGTTCTTACTGATAGCATCTATTTATTTATCCAAATCTTTGTTTAATTGTATTTTTTCAGTTGTGTATTTGTAACACTTTCGTAAGTTTCTGTCCATTATAAACACAATATCATGTTTTACTTATTGATATATTTTGGTCTTAAAACAATCTCCTGCAAGCTTTGAAGGTTACAATTTTTTTGTGCTATTCTGAGATTTGGTAATTATTCTTCTCTTTGTCATGGACTTCATTCATGCTTTAAGATAAATCCTTTTTTTTTTTTTTTTTTGCTTTTGTCATTCTAGATAGAGTATTTGTTTTTTTTCTTGCCTACATTTACATAAATATATTACTTCTTAATTGTTTTCACTGCTATTAAAAAAGAACTCTATCAAGTCCCTTACTTCTTTTTTGACTTTCTAGATATTTAATGTCAGGCAGTCATGTTACGGAAAAAAAAATATCATTGGGCCAGTTCTTAAAAACATTTATTTCCCTTTGGATAGGTCTTTGTCTTTTTTTTTTTTTTCTTTTGGCGGAACTGGGGATTGAACTCAGATCCTTGCGTTTGCCAGTCAAGCGCTTATCCTACTGAGCCATCTCCCTGGCCCCTGGATAGGTCTTATATGTTAATAAATCTTAGAAATGACAATATGCACAGTTTGTATTCACCTAATAAGCATATTATAGGAAAACTAAAAGCTTTCTAAACTTTTTCTTTCCTTGCTTAGTGAGGCTACTTAGAGTATGTTTCCTACTATACCATTGTTCAAATATTTTTTTCTTTTATTTAACTATAGGTAAAAGCTATGCTTGTGAATTTATATATTTCAGAATTATTATAATGTCCCTATCAGCTTTAATATTTTATATCTCAATGGAATTTTTTTAAGCTTTGGGCACAGTTTTATGTTTTAAAATATGGGTTCTTGGTGCCAGTTACTTCTTTTAGTATCGCAGAATGCATATGAATGAACTTCTAAATCTAAAACTGATGTTTGTGCTGGATGTGGTGGCATCTGCTTGTAATCCTAGCACTCAGGAGGCAGAGGCAGGAGAATCACTGCAAGTTCAAGGCCAGCCTGAACTACAAAGTGAGATCTTGTCTCCAGAAAAAAAAAAAAAAATATCTCTTAAATCATCTCAAATGAAGCCATTGCTCTTTTGTACTTGATTTTCGACCCCAACAGTTACTGTACTTCTTGTTTTCTTATCCTACTTCTTTTATGGGGGGGGAAATAATCTTTATTACTAGAAGTTTTATGTTGTATAAATTATGATCTTCAAATCTGCCAGCTACTATTTTCTTCTTAAGTAGTTATGGCTAAATCTGAGATTTTATGTGGCAGTACAGAGTGTTGCCAAAGTCTTAGTGTAGTTTTAAGATTTAAAACCTTAGAAGGGCAAATGGTGCAGAGTTAGGCGGGAAAAACAACACTGACAACAAAAGACTCACTTGAAAATTTATTTAAATTTCTTTCTTGTTTTAAAATGTATTTAGCACAGGGTCTGCAGGTCTCACTACACAGTTCGGACTCATAGTGATCCTCCTGTTTTTAGCCTCCCAAGCGCTGGAATTTCCGGCATGCAACACCATGCCTAGTCTCAACTGATGTCTCAGTGTGCCCTGGGGGCGGGGCCAGCATGGCAGGCCCAGGATCAAGCCTGGTCCCTGTGTCTGCCTAAACAGGTGCTTAAATCTGCTGAGCTATCTGGTCAATCCTTTAAATTTCTTTTATGATCTTTTTTTTTTTTTTCAGAGGCAGGGATTGAACTCAGGCCCTTGAGCTTGCCAGGCTAGGACTTATTCAACTGAGTGGTCTCCCCAGCCCCCTTTTATGATCATTTAAAAAAGTTTTAGATAACACAATTTTGTTTTATCTTTTCATTTCAGTCTTTTTGATTGAGAATTG